>NW_015648673.1:43518-54572 GCF_001515625.1 Sinocyclocheilus rhinocerous | reverse complement strand
AAAATAATAATAATAATAATAAAATAAAATAAAATAAAATAAAATAAAATGTTGTAGGCCAAAATGGCTTAAAAATAAATAAATTAATTAATTAATTCAAATAAAAATGGCAGATAAATAAAATTAAATAAAATTAAATAAAGTTGGCCAAAAATGGCAGAGCAGTAAAATAAAATAAAATAAAATAAAATAAAATAAAACAAAACAAAACACTGATGGTCATACACAGTCTCAGCTTTTTTTTAATTTTTTTTTTTACTTTTGCTTAGTTTTTTGTGTGATTATTGTTTTACTGTTGTTAAAAAAGTCTAACCAGGGACTGGGGCTGCAAATTAGCCTTTGGCTGGAAGCCTATATGTGGAGCATCGGCTGCTTGAAATTGTAGCAAGGTTATACTGCATTGTCCCTGTTAAATAAACTAATAAATAAATCTGATCTGCCTCAGAAACACTCTCCTCTAAAGTCTGTGTGATCACAAAGATGTATGAGACAAATAAGAGCTGATATGCTGACTGATTAGTGTCGTGATGCTGCAGCAGACCGACCGCCTGCACATTATCCGGCTTATTACACCACTGCTGTCCACATACAGTACATGGGCATGAAATCCTGATTTGAGCATCAATTATTTTTTTATTTGTGAAGCAGTGTTATTTTAGTATCATTTATAGACTACAATAGCATTTATAAATTTTAAATTTTAAAATTTTAATTGTAATTTTATTATGCGCTTTTGTCATTTTTATTATATTTTATATACTATTAACTTTACTTTAATATCAGTTTGAGTAATTTTGATATTGTTAGTATTTTATTTATATTTTTCCATCCAATATTTCTATTATTTTACTGTTATTATATTTTTTATATTATTTTATTTCAGATTTTTAAAACAACATTTCTATTTAGCTTTATTTTATTTTCAATTTTAGTAATTTCAGTATTTTATTTATTTATTTTATTTCATTTAGTTGTCAGGCAACATGTAATTTTAAGTTTATTAGGTTTTTAATCTAATATTTTATTATTATTTATATTATTTTATTTCAATTTATTTTTAATAATTTTCTATTTAGCTTTTTTTATTCATTTAACTTTATTTTAATTGAAGTATTTTTTCTTATTTTATGTATACTTATTTCAGTTAGCCTTCAAAGCAACATATTTAATTTTAAGTATATTCTATTTTCCATGTAATATTTCTATCCTTTAATTTAAGTTTTAGTCTTTTCAGTTTTCAGTTTACAGAAGGTCACAATCAACTATTCCGAATATAAAAAGCTGGAAATCGAATGTGAACTCATTCAAAATGTTATTGCTCAGAGGTTGCTCTTTCTTCGCTCAGAGACTATTTCTGAAGTCTCCTGCTTCTCAGACATTTCTCTTGAGAAAAAGGCTCATGTGTCTCCTCTAGAGTTTCTCAATAGTGTCTCAATCTGTGCTCAGATTTAACTTTAAAAGTCTGAGATCTCAAAAGGAGCTAAAATATTTATTAACCAACTCCACATTCATTTTAGAGCTCTATACTCTTATTGGACTGGACTAAGTTAGTGTTGTATTTGTATTTCTCCTGAGGATTTTTAGCAGAAGCCTCTGAAACAATTGAAAAATCAAAAAAAAAAAAAAAAAACATTAAAAAAATTTAAATAACTGTAATTCAATAATTGTAAGATAATCTTTAGAATACCATTAAAATATTAAAATATTTCCTACATGTATTGCCTCTATATACTGAAGACCAGAAGCCAACTTGTGAAAATGCTTCAAGTTTGCATTTTTCTATTTAATACAGATTTCTTTCATTATAATATCAGCACAAAAATATGAGAATTTTTTTATTAAAAATATCATTAAAAAAATCTTAATTTTCAAATTTTATATACTTTAATTACAGTACTTCATGAACAAAACCAGCATAATTGTGCATAATCTTTATTTCTTTTTTTGTTTGTATCATAACGCATCAAAGGCTTAGTTAATTTCCAGGATTAAACAGAACTTTTAACCTCAGATATGCATTATGCATCTAAAATGACCGACAGCATCTGCATCTGCTCAATGACCAAACAGCTTCACAAGCAAAGCAGCTAGAAAACTAATCAATTAATGAAGCCGACACTCATTTCTCTACTTTTCGTGCAACGCAATTGTGTTTTTCTAGTTGTCAAACTCAATACATATTCTTTGTCACTATTATTTTTGCAGTTTCCAGCCAACCCCAGAAGCGCTGAAGGCTGAAACGTGTGCCCATGTTTATACATGAGATCAAAATGCCATCTGCTTGAGTGATGCAATGAAAATTAAACATACATTTCACATGAAAGAGTTAGCACAAGAATAAGTGTCATGTACAGAAAGACAATCTGCTGTAATGAATTAATGCGGCGTCTCGTTTCTAATGAGGCCAAATGAGCGCGGGATTGGCGTGTTGCTGGATTCGCGCCGGCACAGGGTGTCACGCACACACACACACACACTCACTCACTCACACACGCACACACACACACACACACACACACACACGCACACACACATGCACGCACGCACACACACACACACACTCACTCACACACACGTACACACACACACACACACACACACTCATGTACAGTCACTCACAGGCAGAAACACACACTTAAAGTTTCAAAGCTTTGATTGACAGCACAACTCAGCACTGGATACATATAGAAGATGCACAAAAACTAAGTAATAGATTTCTGAACACTTTCTACGTTACTTCACTACATCTTGAAGGGAAAATGAATACTTTTAACTCAGTACATCTCCACAGTCCTTCTTGCCGCTTTTAAAAAGCGCAGGAACTAATACAGCAGCAAATGTGAGCGGCTTAGGTGGTTCGCTGATTTGGGAACAATCCGTCTTTTAAATCGCTGTTTCCTTTCGATGTATCTGTTCACAAAGACGTTGGAATGGTTTGTTCGCAAATCTATTGAACCCCTAAAGACAAATTCGATTTGAATGCTTTTATGTTCACTTGCAAAACTTTCGTGTTCCCCCCAAGAAACTTTGTGTTCACTTACAAAACATTTTCATTCCCCCGATAAAGTTTGCGTTAAAATACTAAAATGTTAATAAAAAGTTTTTGCGTTGACTTAAAAAACTTGTGCATTGCTTACAAAATGTCTGCGTTAACCGGATCATTTTTGCAATAACATTCAATACTTTTGTGTTCACCCGAGAAACTTCGCATTCATAGATAGATACACATCTATTGTGTTCACTTTCACAACATTTGCTTTTCCTAAATTTTACATTAACATTCAAAGTTTTTCCTTTGACTTACAAAACTCTTGTGTTGCTTACAAAACGCTTGCGTTTCCCCGATAAATCTGCGTTAGCATTACATTTTTTTGATTTGACTGAGAAAATTATTGCGTTCCCCCAAGAAACTTTGTGTTCACTTACAAAACCTTAACATTTCCCCGATAAAATTTGAATTAACATTAAAATCTTTTGCATTCACTTACAAAACTTTTGCATTACTAACACGATTTCTGCAATCCGACAATTAATTTTGCATTGACATTTTAAGCTTTTGGGTTCACTTACAAAACGTTTTCAATTCCCTGATAAATGTTGCATTAAAATTCAAATCTTTTGCACTTTCTCTTTCACTTACAAACCTTTTGCATTCCCAATAAATACTTTGCATTCACATTTTGTTAGCAAATAGGGAGAACGCAAAACTTTCGCTAGTTTCTTGAAGAACACAAATTATTTTTAAGTGAACGCAAAAGTTTTGCAGGAGAATGCAAAGAAAGCGAACATGAAATTTGAACACCAATGCACTGAAATATAATTTTTCTTCCCATCTCACGTTGTTTCAATCACCATGTCCCTTTAGAGACTCTGAACAAAACCACACTGGACGACGTGCAAATCTTTATTTTTTTAATTATTAACGTTGTGAAAAGCTGATAAAGTGTTAGTTAAGCTCAGTCTCTCTTTCTGTCTCCAGCTGCGAACAGGTGTGAAAGCAGGTTCTTAAGTTCTTCTCTGATATTGGAGTGTGTTTGCCAGCTGGAGGAGGTTCATTAAAGGGGTCATATGATGCGATTTCAAGTTTTCCTTTCTCTTTGGAGTGTTACAAGCTGATTGTGCATAGATAAGATCCCTGAAGTTGCAAAGACTAAAGTCTCAAAACCAAAGAGATATTCTTTATCAAAGTTAAGACTCTGCCACGCCCCCCTAAAACGGCTCGTTCTAACACGCCCCCACATATCTACCTCACTATGTGGAAATATTAGCATAATGCGCCCAAATGTGCACGCAAAGAAAGAAGGCGTGGTTTCAGTAACTGCAGTTAGTGTTGAAGCAGCATGTCAGGGAGACGCTGTGTGTTTCAGTGCGAAAGCAAAAGCACTTTATTTGGACTTCTGAATATAATGTGTTTTTTGAACATTAAAGCATGTCAACATATTCTGTTACACCAAATACACAAAATAATGATCTTTAAAAAAGCATCATATGACCCCTTTAAATCGTTTTTAGCCAAATAACCCCTCTACTATTTCACAGTAAGCTTTAATAAAGTCTCTTTAATAAAGTCTGTCAGCGTGACAAACGTACAATACCTGTAATCCATCAGCTCATAAACAAACGCACTGACAGACCAGCAGCTCCATTATTATTTTGAAATGAATTGTTATTATTTAAAGAGATTTTTCACCGCACAAAATCTATTATTGTTCACTATACACTATGAAGAGGCACGTCTAAACGGCATGAAGAGAGGCTCAGGTCAGGTCAGTGTTTTCTAGCAATACTGAAAATATATATTTAATCAAGCATTTCCACTCAATGCTCACCTGACGATATCCCACCAGGATCATTCGGACCAGCACAATGTTGATGTTGGTTCCCAGAGACTCATCGTGATAGATTTCATCAACCTGTGGACACAGAGAAGAAGGATCTGATGAATAAGAGACTCTACAGAAAATCTAAATCTACTGTAAATCTAAAACTTTAGACCAGTTATGCAGAACTCATTGAAACTCAGTCAAAGTAGCTGATTAAAGATTATGGATGAGATCCACAAACATGAAGACGTGCTGGCGTTTGATGCAGGAAGAAAGAGAAATAAATAAATAAAAGTAAATAAAATACACAATAATATAAATATTATCCATTTACTCAGAGATGCCTTAATTTGGCTCATGAGTAATTATTATAGTACATATAGTAATAAATAAATAAATTAACACATAAATGCAAATAAATTAATAATAAATACATAATTTATTTATTCACTCAGAGACATTTTAATTTGGCTCATGAATAATTAATTTAAACACTAATGCCAACAGCTCATATTTTTGTGTTTTTGGGAGCGTTGATTCTGTGGTTTGGGGTTATAAAGAAGTCGTCCACATTTAAAGAGCAAACTAGACAAACACAGCTGTCAACAATCACCAAAGAAATGAAGGTCAACACTAAAGCAACTCGCTAGTGTAAATGCTCCAGGAATGAACATGCACTAACAAACAGTACCAAACAGCACTATAGTAATAACATGGTATTCTTTGAATTAACTTGGAATATCATGTAAATACAAACGAATATGCCATCTTTCAGTACTATAGTACTATAGTACCACCATCACAAATTATGAGATTTTTTTTTTCTTAAGGAAATGTGAGCGATGCATGTCAATGCAAGATTCGAAGCGGTTGCGAACATGTTCTGAGAGGTTGCCAGGTCATTTTTTTGCATGTCAGCAGCATGAACTTTAAGGTTTCATCACAAACAAAAACACGACAAGCAAAGCGTTTGCGATGAAAACAATGGCAGCATGTTGTTAGTGTAGTCTCTAATGAACGCTGATTAATGACGTGCTGCAGGTGTCTGAACTGTAACGGCCTGACACACACAGCTGGAAACACACAGAGACTGTTGAGAGATTTCTGTTTCCGGTGGAACATTATTCTGACGGACGCTTGAAACACAAATACGCCAGACCACCCGACACAACCGAATGACACACAAGCTCGATTTCACACGCTGTTACGTCTCATGTTACATATATGTAACACAAGTAAATGCTGCATTCTCAGAGTCGCCACAAGAGTGTGTTATAGTGAGTTTCTTTCTACAGTCGTTTTGCTTATTCAGCTGAATCTAATGTCATGAGGTTTGTCAAAGTTAACTAATACATTTACAATTTATTCTTTTAAATGCGATAATTCACTCCACCTGATTTCTGAAGATCATGTGACACTGAAGACTAGAGTAATGATGCTGAAAATTCAGCTTTGATCACAGGAATAAATTACATTTTGACAGATATTCACATAGAAAACACTTATTTTTAATTGAAATACTTTTTCACAATATTACTGATTTTACTGTATTTTTGATTGAATAAATGCAGCCTTGGTGAGCAAAAGAGACTTCTTTCAACAACAACATTAAAAAATGTGTAATTATTCCAAACTTTTGACCAGTAGTGTATATTATTAGTAAGTATTATTTACGTTTGAGTTTGTGCACTTTCATTTTTCTGGCTTTAAAATGAGACCCAATATTATCAAGGTGCTGGTGTTATTTTTAAGTATTATTTTTAACTAGTTTTTATTTTTATATTTTAATTTTAGTCAAAGTTTATGTGTCTTCATAATTTTTTTCTTCTATGAATTAATTAATAATTTTTTTAAATATGTGTATCTATATAGTTTCCATTAATTTCAGTTTTATGTCAGTTTTAGTTTTAGCTATTATAAAACGGATAGTTCCGGTGCTTGATTCTGATTGGCTGATTGGCTTACATTGGCGTTTGACGCTGTTGTAAATTACTCTACAAACATACACCTTTGTTTACATTTGTGTGTTGCTCGGCAACCACTTTGTTGCAACCACAACTGTTTCTGAGGAGCTACATTGTTTGGTGGAAGAATACTGTTTTTATTAATATCATTACACTTTATTTGCTCTGTTTTATTTTGTGAAACCTAACTATGTACATGGAATAACCATTTTATAAAAGCAATAACTCCGCTTCGCGTCCTGCCTAACAATGCCCCTTAGCTGTTATAAATTCACTGTAAACCACGGCTTCACGGGGCTTATGAATGAATTTATGAATTTAAATAAATGAAATTAAAGTTTTTTTTACATTTTATTTTATTTTAGTTAAAGTTGACTTTATTTGAAGTAAAAAAAAAAGTTCATAGTTTTAGTTTTAGTTACCTATAATAACCCTGACAAGGACACATATGAAAAAGTCACAACAAAACTGAAACGAACAATTCCTTTAAACTCAGTGAAGTCTGAATCCATTTGATTCTGGTGGGAATTTCGTGCAACATCGTCTTTAAAAAAAGAGCGCACTTTACCACAGTTTATTATGCAATGCCAAAAATGTCTGACCTACAAAAAATGCAGTTTGGGCTCAAAGTCTGACGCGTGGCACGCAGTTAATGAGCCTCCGGTGTGGAGTTTAAACAAAACTCTGTGCTGCATCAATCTGTATGTGTTCAATCGCTGCCACACCGTCCGCAAGACATGTCAGCACAACCTCGGCTCTGAGCGCACGCAGCCAGAGGGAAAACAGCCGTGATGATTTTTCCATATATCAGGAAAGACAGAACATTCAAACACTTGATCCTGGAGTTTACAAATGCATTCAGGTTAAACGCACAGCCGTCGTTTCCTCTCGGCTCTGTTCTTGTGCCTCATGCTGGTTTGTAAAGTACACTCTAAAATGCAGAGTGAGTTCTGTTTTTATGTAAAATTACAAAGACACGTTGCATTATAAATATAAATCGTTCACTGTAAGTAAACACAATCGATTTTGATTTCTTTTAAGTGTAATATAGAAGGAGATTGTTCTGTTTAACAAATTAGGATATGAAAAAGCCAGTTCCGATACGTCTGTCAGCAATGCAACAAACTTCACAACTAGCTAAAAAACTCCCTGCATCTGGAAAACGCACACAGACTGTAATTACGTCCAGGTTTGGGTCGCAGACTCGGCATGATGCACCATGCTGACACTTGCCTGGAATGATGCAAGCGGATGTTTTGATTCAGACTCTTTCAAGTTTTTTTGACAATTTTACCATCAGTCCAGGGACTGCAGATGCAAAATAGCCTTCTGGCTAATTCTGGCACATTGTGCATTTATGTATTTTTGATGTGCATTGTCCCTGTCAAATAAACCTGAAATAAAATAAAATAAAATAAGTGTCCTGCAGATTGATGTCAGCACCAAAGAAGACATGCATGCAAACGAGCTGAAAGCGTGCGCTTTTCTTATTTGCAAACGTGTTTGCCAATTTATGAGGTGTGACCCAATCCGACGACCTTTGCGAGAGGCTTGTTTGTGTTTATTTACGGCAGAAGGCCCTAGTGAGCTCACCTGCAGCTCTGGAAAGCCGTCTCAGTCTCTACAGGACACACATACACATGTCAGGCCATCAGTCACAGGCAAACGTCCGAGAGCCACCTGCATAAAAACACAATTTCTCTGCTCTGACAGGAGGTGAACGGAGCCTAGAGACAGAAATATGACTGCTAACGCAACAAACCTGCATGAACTGTACTGACCTGCGACCGGTTCTGCAAAAAAGTTTCAAATCTAGTTTAATGAGCATGTGGCAGCTTATCAAATGTTTTGACTGAGGTTAATCTCCTGATATAAGAATGCCGAACACATGTTGATTTGCTCGTACGATGATGAGAAACGCAGCTGTGTTGAGCATCTCTCGCCGGAGTACAGCATCACACCAACGCAGGACAAAACTGGGCTGCTTCTCGACACATGCAACAACACAAGCATTGTCCAGCTGTTCAAAAATCAGTCTCCAGGTGGTACAACTCCCACAACGCCGAGCAGAGGAGCTTAACGCAAAGTGCAGAGTGATAGGAACCAATAATTATGAAGCAGTTCCTTTATATTGCTTATATGTGACCCTGGAGCACAAAAGCAGTCTTAAGTCGCTGGGGTATATTTGTAGCAATAGCCAACAATACATTGTATGGGTCAAAATTATAGATTTCTCTTTTATGCCAAAAATCATTAGGACATTAAGTAAAGATCATGTTCCATGAAGATATTTTGTAAATTTCCTACTGTAAATATATCAAAACTTAATTTTTGATTAGTAATATGCATTGCTAAGAACTTCATTTGGACAACTTTAAAGATGATTTTCTCAATATTTAGATTTTTTTGCACTCTCAGATTCCAGATTTTCAAATAGTTGTATCTCAGCCAAATATTGTCCTATCCTAACAAACCATACATCAATGGAAAGCTTATTTATTCAGCTTTCATATAATATATACATATTCAATCATTTGAATTAGTTTTTATTTTTAACTTTCTGTGTTTATATTCATTTTTAAACTTTAGTATTTGGTAACACTTTATTTTAAGGTATCCTTGCTACACATGTTACATGTACTTACTATTATAATAACAATTAATTATGCATAATTGCATGCAAGTAACCCTAAGGCAATCCCTAATCCTAACCCTAACCATATAGTAAGTACATGTAGTTAATTAATATTACTCAGTACTTAAATGTATAATTACACTAAAACAAGGACACCTTAAAATAAAGTGTAACCTAGTATTTTATTAGTTTTTTATGTCTATTTTATTTTATTTTCAGTAATTTTATTTTATCGAGTTAATCTAAATGAAAATATGTTTCCTTTTAGTTTTAGTTAACTATAACAGGTAAAAATACCTAACTATAAACAACGGTCTCATTTATTTATGTGCGTGTGTGTTTGTGTGTGCGTGCGTGCGTGTGCGCGTGTGTGTGTGTGTGTGTGTGCATGCGCGCGTGTGTGTGTGTGTGTGTGTGTGGGCATGTGCATGCGCGCGTGTGCGTGTGTGTGTGCGCGTGTATGCGCGCGTGTGAGTGTGTGTGCGCGTGTGTGTGCGAGAGTGTGTGTGTGTGTGTGCATGTGCGTGTGTGTGCATGTGCGTGTGTGTGTGCCTGTGCGTGTGTGCGTGTGTGTGTGCGTGTGTGTTTTCAGGCCGTCTGTGTTGGACTCATGACCCCTGGTCTCCATCAGGTCAGTCAGCGGTCTAATGTGTGGATCAGCCCACCGCCGCGGTCCTAACGGTAACAGTTACGGAGTGAAACCAGCTCCCTGTGAAAATCTGACTGGAGGGATTGGCGAGCGTAAACAGATTAAGGTGGCAGGACCTGGTGGGATGTGGTCTTTCTCTGGTTCTCTCTCTAGTATTCCTCCCGCAGACGCAGCGTTTGAGAGGTGTGCTGCGGGGTCAAGAGCAGTGAACCGTGGGCACAGAGTCACGGCAGGGTTCCTTTAAGCTGGCGTGTGGGATGTTGTGTGCAAATTTGCTTTGAGAACCAAACTAATCGAGCAGAAAAAGGGGAATTATAGTGCATTTTTTCTACTCTGCCATCATTGAGTCTGTCCTGTGTCCTGGTTTGGTTCAACTACCAAATCAGACATCAAGAGACTACAGCGGACAGTCAGGACTGCTGAGAGGATTATCGGTGCCCCTCCAGAGTGAGGAAAAGGGCTAAGAAAATCATACCCAGCCCTCTCTCTCTTTGAACTGTTGCCCTCTGGCTGGCGCTACAGAGCATTGAGCACCAAAACAACCAGACACAAGAACCGTTTTTCATCTTCAGCCTGAACAGCACATGCATAACACACCTCAGTACTGTACATCTGTAAATAACTCATCAACCTTCATCTGTATATAGCACATATGCACATTCACAATTCTGTCCATGGACATTTTCTATTTCTCTATATTGTTATTACTATTGTTATTCATAATTTATTGTCTAATCTATTGTCTTTATTATTATTGTGTTTTTATTACCTTAAAGGTGTGTTTGACTGTTTTTTTTCTAGGCTTGATTGTGTTTATGGGGTGCAGTCTAACATTGTTTTTAAAAAAACGCATTATTTTTCACATAATTTACCGTTATTCTACACTGCTCTGTCCCTTCTCCTATAAACGCGCTGATGATTTCCTGCTTTTATGAAGCCCCTCCCTCAGAAATAGGCGATGGGCTCTGATTGGTCAGCTGGCC
>NW_015648673.1:37780-43335 GCF_001515625.1 Sinocyclocheilus rhinocerous | reverse complement strand
GATTATTTCCTGCTTTGATGAAGCCCCTCCCTCAGAATGAGGCGATGGGCTCTGATTGGTCAGCTGGCCTAGTGTGCCGTGATTGGCTAAACCGCCTCTAGTGCTCGTCTAATCGTCCCGCCCCTCAATTTGAGCCTGACTGAGACGCAGAGGATATTAGTGAAGAGGATCGTGCAGCAAGCACACGGCATATTATTATTATTATTATTAACACAGTTTATTGGAGCTGAAGAGCTGATGATCTGAATGAGAGAGAGAGATGCTGCTTTAGAACATTGATTTTGAAACTTGTGAATCCATTGCACTGAAAAAAATTATTAAAAATTGTTTTTAAGGTAAGTGGTTGCAAACTATTTATTTTAGATACATTTAATTAAAAAATGTTGAAAGTTAGTCAACTAAATTTGTTTATTTAAATGTAGCTAAAATAAATTGATTGCAACCACTTACCTTAAAAAAATTTAGTAAATTCAATTAATCATTTTTTTCAGTGTAGAATCGTTAGAAGACAGAAACGCGATTCATATATGAATAGATGTTTTCGTGCAGCCCTAGTTTTGTCGGCATGGCAACAATTCTTCCTCTTCTCAAAAGCTGCGCAATGTGGCCACGCCCCCTTTGTTGCATGTTCCCGGGGGCGGGGTTTATCATGCCGTGGAAGCGCACGACCGAGTCGTCCACGGCGAGCAGCACCTCGATGCTGTAGTCGTCTTTCTTGGCGTGTCTGCGTTTGCGCTCCGTCTCTGACAGTTTCTCCTCCAGCACATTGAGAGCGTTGGGCAGCTCGGCGATACCAAAGTCTGTGACTGAAAACACCAGAGATTTACTGCAATGCAAACAATGGGTTTCTGCTGTAGTAATGCATGAAAAAACTACTGTATGCAACAAATGAGACACATTCACAGCCGCATGTTTCCCCAAAATATGAGTCCTGACTACAGAAAAGTTAGTCAACAGAAACAAATAGAAATAGGTCTGCTCTTAAGTGTTAGTAAACGTTAATTATATAACATGGATTTCTGCTTTATTTCAGGAGCGTTACCCGTTGACTGTGAGGGTTTGTCATCTGGCGTCTCCACAGACAAAAGAGTGAAGCATTCCAGATCACAAGGCACATTATTCATAATGAATGTAGACATGAAACATTAAATGTTGTTTCAAAGTGTAAAAGAGCATGAATTTTGCATTTCAGAACAAGGGAAGTGCGCACAAGCAGAAGAAACTGCTGGTCAGTTTAAAGTTTCTATCATTGATTTGCTTTGGCTTTAAGGCGAGACACTGCAGGTGAACAGGGTAAAAAAAATTAACTACTAATTATCACCTTACTTACCCAGCTGATTGATTACATTGATAATTGCAAAAATTTTTGTATTACAAGTTTTCTAAAATGTTATGTTTAAGTATGCAAATGAGGCATTATTTAATGAAATATGCGCTAATTTGCATATATTTCTAGTACAAAAATCTGAACACTGGATGAAGTCGGTTTCAAAATTCTTGTTTATTTTTTTTGACATATTAGAGTCAAATGTTTTTACAGAGGGAATTTTGGGTATCTCTTTTTGTCACATAATTCAAAAAATACTTTGAACAGCCAGAAAACAATATATTTTCACAATTTTGGGGGGATAAATTGGGGGAATTTTTTTATTTTTATTTATTTTATTTATTTATTTACTGAGATGTATGGCTCGGTGTAGGAGAAAAAACTCATTTTGAGAAAACGGCCTTTAAAAACATGTATTGTAATAGAAATCTATTGACACAAATAGATAAAGTGCTATTAAAGAAACACTTAACAGTGTCTTCTGGATGTTTTCTTTCCACTAGTCTGATAAAACACTTTATGAAAAGCCAAAAAGCCAAAAAGCCCAAAATCTCAAAACTGACAGGTGCATGAAAAAAACAGTGCTTTTGCCTGCAGTGTCTCCCCTTAAAAATATTTAAAATTGATTTGATTATTTTACCCAATATTTTTGTGCACCAGTGTTAATTTAGTGTAACAGAGCTACTATTATAGTTTTTATTAATATTTTGAATTTGTTTTTATTTTCATGTTTTTCATTTTTGTCAAAGTTTAAGTTATATAATTGTGTTTTTGCCATTTTTATTATTTTTTATATATATGTCAATATGGTTTTTTAAATTAATTTTATTTCGGTTTTAGTTTTAGTTATTTTAGTCAATCAAGTTAAATCTTATTTTAGTTCCACTGAGATAATATTATAGTTTTTATTAATATATTTGTATCAGTTTTTATTTTTATAATTTCCATTTTCATTTCAATTTTAGTTATAAAGTACATCAAGTTAAACTCCTTTTTATTTTAGTACACTATTTTTATTATTATTATTTTAGTTTTAGTTTAGTTAATAGAAAGTTCAAAAGAACAGCATTTGTTTGAAATGGAGATCTTTTGTAACATTAGAAAAGTCTTTAATGTCACTTTTGATCAATTCAGTGCATCCGTGCATTGGTGTAAAGTATAAATCTCTTAAAAAAAAAAAATTTGACAGACCCCAGACTTTTAAAAGGTTGTGTATACAGTATATTAAAATACTATGGTATTTGCATCACTGTACCATGGTATCAAACAAACTTACTAAACATAACCAGGCATGCGGTTCACGATCTGTCAGGCCAGTGAAAGATCTTTTGATTTTCTCTATTGGCTTCACAGAGTTTTTGGACCGGACGTAACCTGTGAAAGCAGATGCTCTGCAGAAGTGGAACAGAATTTACGGCACCATCGAGATGCTTTTACAGTAAAAGTGATTCCATGACAGCTTCCAAAGTTCCTGCTTCAGCAGCTTTTGAGTTCAGCGCTTCAATAATGTGCATTTAAATTCACAGAGAGGCTCTCAGACCAGGGCTGGATTGGTAATCGGGCATACCGGGCATTTTCCCGGTGGGCCGACGGGCCTAAAACCATCACGCAGGGACAGCGAGCAGCCAGTGGCCCATTGGTTTGTCTCCTGTATTGACAGCGTGAACATCCAATCACAATGCGCTATACAGACGGAGCGATGAAGTATTTTGCTCCGCCTATATAAAGATACCAAAAAATGCCAGGGCCGATTTTTTGTCCCAGTCCAGCCCTGTCTCAGAGCCTTCACTTTATTCACAGAGCAATAAATCTGAATCTGCTGCGCACAGGCTTGCTTGATTTCAATTTCGTATGTCAGGAAAGATGTCAGAATGTGACACAGACTGATGAAATGCCCACAGTTCAGAGTCTAAGCTAAGATGTATATCATACACGGTGAAAAAAATGGTTATTGATGTATAGGTCAGAACAAACAGTCACATCTTTCATGCAGTAACTCTCAGATACGTCTAAGTCATATTTAATCGTTAAGCCAAACGATTAAGTTAGGTTAAATGGAAATCACGATATGGAAAATTTAATTGAGAAGTATTTTAAGTACTTTATATATCTTATTTTATATTTTAAAATTATTATAATATTATACAATTTTATAATATTTAAGTATATTTTTAAAAAGCAAAATATTAAGTATTATAATTTTACAATTGTACTGTAAAATAAAATTATTATTGTTCATTATTGTTCTTAAAGACTAATTTTTTATTCCAATTTAGTAATAATAGTAAAATTAATAGCAAGTAACAAAATTAATAAAAAGGTAATATAATTTTTCTATTTTTTATTATAATACTTTTTTTTTACATTTCTTATTCTAATTTACTAACAATAATAGTAAAAGTAATAGTAATTTTTTTAATATTAATAATTACTAATATATAATTAATAATTTATTATTGTTCTTAAATACTTTTATTTTATTTAGTAATAGTTCTTATACTGATTTTTATTTATTATTTATAATAATACATTTAATTTTTATTTATTTGTTATTTATCTCATTATATTATATTATTTATTTTTATTTATTCATTTATTATTACTATTACTTTTATTATTAAGTCACATTGCTGTATTATAATTAACATTTTTGTCCAAATTGTGCAGCCCTAAAAACACAGAAAACCTGGAGCTTTATAAAAATCATAATCACAATTTTAATATTTAATTTTTAAAAAATGATAATAAAAATAAAAAAATAAATTGCAATTCGATTTTTCGTAACCTTTGCTTTACCTTCATTGTGGAGGTCATCTCGCCTCTGATCCTTGTCCCTTTTGATGGCCGACCTTCGGTAGACCACATGGACGCGACCTTTGACCTCCACCTCCTGCTGGCCTTTCTGCAGCGGCTCGATGAAGAACTCTTCATCATCAGTGCGAATCAAGCCTGCCTGAAACCACACAGAGATCCATCAGACAAACACGGACGATCAGAAACAAAGCATGTTAAATCATGAGCATTAGCTTTGACATTGTTTAATCATCAAGAGCCATTAAGATTCAATGTCAGGAAGCAGGACAGTCTCAACTCAATTTATGAACGAGAGCAGGACAGAAATGATTACCGTCCCATCTGTCACTCTCTGAGGCTGCGGGATTGTTCAGCGAGGAAACGGAGGACAGGGAATGATGGGAAGGAAAAGCACTGGTGGTTGCAGAAGCGTCTGCTGTAACCATTGACTGATATTTGATTCGAACAGAGCTGTTAGACTGTTCTTCTACCGCACCACAAACCCCAATAACAACAGACACCGTTAAAGACTCCTTCACTTCAGAGAAACAACATCCAAACGGCTGTCGCTTTAATAAAAGCCCCGTCACATCAAATAAGCCAATATGACACTCTGGTTTCACAGTTTCTGACGAGAACATAAGCGCTGCTTGCCTGAGCAAATCACGACGAGGGTGTTCCGAGCGGTTGCTAGGGTGTTTAGGATGGTTGCTAGGGTGTTTAGGATGGTTGCTAGGGTGTTCTGGGTGGTTGTATCATAGATCTGCATCTTTAATCAAAATTGAAACTGAAATCGTGATATGGAAAAATTTAAATGAAGAAATTAAGATTAGTATTGTAATTGTAATGTATTGATATTGTACTGTAAAAATCATTACTATTATGAACAATAGTTTTTATTTTTAAATTTGAAACAGTTAAATATTAATATTAATATTAGTATTTCTTATTTTATTTAAATTTCTTCTTTAGACACAGCCAGTTATGTCTTAAGGGATTAAACGGACAGGACAAACCATATTACTTGCGTGTGTGAATGCAGCTTAGATCTCCCGCTGTCTATGATTATTAGTAAAAAACAACAGTAAAGATGAAGAAAAATCACTCACAGTTCTTGAATTGAAAACGTTCAGATAATCGTAAATACTGAACGCACTCTTTGTTTGTTGTTTGTAATATGTTTCTATGCTCCTCTTTATTATTTGCTACTTGCTTGTATGTTTTGAAGTTATATTATTTTAAAATTCTTAACATACAAATGTTTTAATTATTTTTTTCAATTTGTAATTATTTTAAAAAGTACTTAATTACTTATGTAAGGATATGTAAATATAAGGATTTGAAGATTCTCAAGTTGGTAAACTAATTAATTAATAAGGGGGAAAAAGTAGATCAAGAATCGTTCTGGAATCGGATCGTGACTCCCAGAATCGGA
>NW_015648673.1:21058-37658 GCF_001515625.1 Sinocyclocheilus rhinocerous | reverse complement strand
CCCCTACCCCAAAATGGTCTCGCACCTATTTTGATAGCTCCGCCCCACACATACGTACGCATATGCAATCCAGGCAACGTTTAGTTCTGTGAAACAAAGCCAAACCAATGTTACACCGTGACTACACCGGACGCGAGTGGCGCGGCGCGACAAAATACTATAGAACTCATTATAATCAGTGATGCTGTCTACACCATAGATATATATACATATCTATGGTCAACACTGGATGCGGTGCGGCGCGACACGACAAATCCCCGACAGAAAACTCAGCGAGGAAACGGAGGACAGGGAATGATGGGAAGGAAAAGCACTGGTGGTTGCAGAAGCGTCTGCTGTAACCATTGACTGATATTTGATTCGAACAGAGCTGTTAGACTGTTCTTCTACCGCACCACAAACCCCAATAACAACAGACACCGTTAAAGACTCCTTCACTTCAGAGAAACAACATCCAAACGGCTGTCGCTTTAATAAAAGCCCCGTCACATCAAATAAGCCAATATGACACTCTGGTTTCACAGTTTCTGACGAGAACATAAGCGCTGCTTGCCTGAGCAAATCACGACGAGGGTGTTCCGAGCGGTTGCTAGGGTGTTTAGGATGGTTGCTAGGGTGTTCTGGGTGGTTGTATCATAGATCTGCATCTTTAATCAAAATTGAAACTGAAATCGTGATATGGAAAAATTTAAATGAAGAAATTAAGATTAGTATTGTAATTGTAATGTATTGATATTGTACTGTAAAAATCATTACTATTATGAACAATAGTTTTTATTTTTAAATTTGAAACAGTTAAATATTAATATTAATATTAATATTAGTATTTCTTATTTTATTTAAATTTCTTCTTTAGTAATATCATGTTTATTAAAATAATACAATACTACTACTACTACTACGAATAATAATAATAATAATTTCATCATTTGTTTGTGAAGACTGCTCGCGCATGCGGCTGTGCGCGACTCCGTGTAAAAGTGGTTTAATGCACTTGCGTCTCAAAATGGTTTTATGACGCAAAATTAATGTAAACACAGCCAGTTATGTCTTAAGGGATTAAACGGACAGGACAAACCATATTACTTGCGTGTGTGAATGCAGCTTAGATCTCCCGCTGTCTATGATTATTAGTAAAAAACAACAGTAAAGATGAAGAAAAATCACTCACAGTTCTTGAATTGAAAACGTTCAGATAATCGTAAATACTGAAAGCACTCTTTGTTTGTTGTTTGTAATATGTTTCTATGCTCCTCTTTATTATTTGCTACTTGCTTGTATGTTTTGAAGTTATATTATTTTAAAATTCTTAACATACAAATGTTTTAATTATTTTTTTCAATTTGTAATTATTTTAAAAAGTACTTAATTACTTATGTAAGGATATGTAAATATAAGGATTTGAAGATTCTCAAGTTGGTAAACTAATTAATTAATAAGGGGGAAAAAGTAGATCAAGAATCGTTCTGGAATCGGATCGTGACTCCCAGAATCGGAATCGGATCGGATTGTGAGGTGACTAAAGATTCCCACCCCTATTAAACAAGCAAAGCAAAACCTGGACATTTAAAAAAAAATCACTTATTATTATTAAAGGTGGGGTAAGTGATTTCTGGTAGCCAATGTTGATATTTCAAATCACCAAAACAAACACACCCCTACCCCAAAAGGGTCTCGCACCTATTTTGATAGCTCCGCCCCACACATACGTACGCATATGCAATCCAGGCAACGTTTAGTTCTGTGAAACAAAGCCAAACCAATGTTACACCGTGACTACACCGGACGCGAGTGGCGCGGCGCGACAAAATACTATAGAACTCATTATAATCAGTGATGCTGTCTACACCATAGATATATATACTGTATATATCTATCGTCTACACTGGATGCGGTGCAGCACGACACGACAAATCCCCGACAGAAAACTGCTGCTGCGTTCTATTCATGACGTATTGACACAAATTTCAAATAATTTTCAACGGTCGCTTTGTCGCGTCCAGTGTACTAGACAGCTCGGCTAATGTCCGTCCTGTGCACTGAGTACTCTCTCCTCCACATCATGAGTAGACACGCCCCTTACTGCTGATTGGCTACAAGTTTGTTTTGCTATTCAGCCCGAATCAGTTTTCTAAAGCGTTTTTGAAAAATCGCTTACCCCACCTTTAAACAAGCAAAGCAAAACCTGGACATTAAAAAAACCTATTATTATTATTAAACAAGCAAAGCAAAACCTGGACATTTAAAAATAAAATAACGTATTATTATTATTAAATAAGCAAAGCAAAACCTGGACATTTAAAAAAAAAAAATCACAATCTTAATCAGAAAATTCACAATAAGATTTTACACATCTCCACATAAATTGAGATATTGTGGTCAGGAATGAGTTACAATGCAAAGCTAAATGTTTCGAGTTAGGGCTTCCAAAAAAAATCTAACCAAGCCAAAAGCAACAAACAGTGACACCAGTAACAAAAAATGACTTCTGGTAAAAACTCAACTGAACACTTGTACGAGTACAGTGCCTTTCCTTTTTGTTTAAAATACCATCAAACTGTCATTTCAGGCTGAACGTAGCCAAAAAAGGCCAAGAAACAGCAACAAGAAAAGCATCCGCAAGCTTTTTTTGGCAGGAATGCTATAAATACACTTTCAGCAATCCAGACCATAATGGACTGCGTTTAGCCTGCACTTGACCAACAGGACAAACTCCTCCTACCCGTGACTTCAAACTTTATATATTTGTATATAAGCTTAACGTCAGCAGAGAACGAAAGATGCTCGATGATAGGTGTTAGAAGGGGGTCGAAATTGTTCAGAGGCCAGAAAATGCCAAGAGCCGAGGCTAAAGCTCTTCTTCTGCGGCTCACACAGCTCTCATGGAGTGGAAATTTAACTCATGTGTTTGGACAGACGTTTGCTCAGTGGATGGAGCTCTCACCTGAACAAAGGCAGAAGGAAGCACTTTCATCTGGAACACAAAGACCGTATGTGGTCCATAATGAAGGCCAGGAAACACAAAGCCCAAACGGTCATTATTTTTAATTATTGTAATCTTTGCTGCTGTTACGGTTCTTTCTCCAGAGGAACAGCAGACTCAAGCCAAGTTCTGTGGGATTTGACATCAGCAAAGCATTCGGATTTTGGTTGAAGGATGTGGGATTTAGTCAAATGTCAACTTACACATAAGATTCTCACAAAAGAGTGAAAGGCGAAGGACTCTTTCCACACCAGACAGTAAACGATCACCCAAAACACCCTGGCAAGCATCCTGAAAACCACAGCAGTGAGTTTTGCATGAAAAAACATCACTTAAATTTACTTCAGAACATGAAAATATCTAGTTAAAGCATGCAGAATCCCACAAGTTCAAATTCAGATTGTGAGGTCACCGCCTGTCCATCATTTTCCATCTCCTGTGCACCTATGTGACCGAGTCCTTCTTGACAATATGACTGAAAAAGCAAACTTGACGCCTCTTTAAGCACGAATATACACTAAATTCCACATATCAGCTCCACTGTCTTTGAAGCTGGATATTTATAATATAGCGAGACGCTGCGTCCAGCCCCATACGACCGCGAGCATTTCACACATGCAAGCTAGAAGAATCACACATGAGCAAAACGGCTGAGTAAATTGAGTATTCAAATATTTCATCATCACTGTCGCATTCTGAAAGAATTCTGTCATTGTGAGTCAAAGGGAGGTTTCTTAAAAAGGAAGTTTCTTAAAAAGTATAATGTGTACAACAACCAGAAATAGATGCATGTCAAATACTGAAATTATCTGCAATATAAAGTTTAAATGGAGCGTGTAAGTAAAGTGTTTTCAGCTGAATTAATTGCAGAAACGTAATAATTAGAGTTTAAAACAAACCAGAGGAGTATCTTGCAAGCACAATGAAAACAGCAATGCAAATACTGTGAAATAAATGACCAACACTTGTTATTTATAGACAAAACACTATATCTGGGGGATCTGAATCCGTTTCTCAGAGATGTGACTTACTGAAGAAGAAGGTGCAATGCTGTAAAACAGAGCTGGTTTTTCCAAAAACTGCTCGACAAACAAAAAGACAAAGAAAAGGCAAGCGTCCAGTGGTGAGAAAAACCCTTCTTTATTGTCACACCACAGCAAAACATGCAATTTGAGGGAGATTGTTTGTCAACCTATAATTTGTAGTCAGGAGCTCGGCCTTCTGTTTGAAGTAAACAATACTGAGAGCCAAGCATTTGGACAATAATACGTTTCTATATGTATTTTTTGAAAGATATTAATACTTTTATTCAGCAAGTGTGCATTAAATTGATCAAAGTGACAGTAAAGACATTTGGGTCATTCCGTGTCAACTCAACCAGAGGTCCCCGGCTCAAATTTTTGAATTTGCTAATATTTTTCTAAAGAAAGATAAACATGTATAGTGATGAAAGCCAAAATATTAAATGTCGTGGATGAATATTTACTGAGTAATCCACTATTTTGTAGACGGTGGTCAAAATGGCAATTTTCAGGGGGTTAAAAATGACTTCAGAAAGATGGCAGCATCATGTTACTTTTACACAGAGATTGGTAGGTCTGTTAGTAAAATCTGTTGACTTTGGCGATCTTTGTTGCATTATGTGCCAATGGTGACCATTCAAAAATGGGGAAAGAGCACTTTTCAAGTTTTTTTCTCCAAAGTTTGCAGGCCTGTAACTCAAAAAATATTAAAGATATCTTAATGCTCTTTTAGATATTGGGTCTTAACAAACTTCCCTTTTGGCATCGTCATTTGTAAGGCCCTATATTGTTCGGTTCCAGAGATATTGGAATTTCAATATGGCTCCAGGAATAAATCATTAAATTGTACACATTTTCAGTGGTCAAAAACCAAATGTTTTTGTAATGTTACAAAAGACTTATATTTCAAATAAATGCTTGTCTTTTCAACTTTCTATTCATCAAATAATTCTTAAGAATAAAACATATCAGGTTCCACAAAAATATTTGGCAGAACTGTTTTCAACATCGATAATAATCAGTTTCTTGAGCATCAATCAGCATATTAGAATGATTTCTGAAGGATCATGTGACACTGAAGACTGGAGTAATGATGCTGAAAACACAGCTGCGCATCACAGAAATAAATTACATTTTACAATATATTCACATAGAGAACAGTTATTTGAAATTGTAATAATTTTTCAAAATTTTTTACTGTATTTTTAATCAAATAAACGCAGCCTTGTTGAGCAGAAGGGACTTTAACAATATTTTTATTTGCATGGACGTGACATCCGGACAATGATACGTTTGAAATCTGCATACAAGGACAAAATGTTAAGGTTAGGGGTTTATTTAAATCACTAATAGTAATCAATCAGTAATAATTAGCTATAGTGTCATATGTGACCCTGGAGCATAAAACCAGTCATAAGTAGCACGGGTATATTTTTGTAGCAATGGCCAACAATACATGGGTCAGAATTATAAATTTTTCTTTTATGCCAAAAATCATTAGGATAATAAGTAAAGATCATGTTCCATGAAGATATTTTGTAAATTTCCTACCGGCATTAATATATAAAAATGTAATTTTTGATTAGTAATATGCATTGCTAAGGACTTTAAAGGCGATTTTCTCAATATTTAGATTTTTTTTTTTTTTGCACCCTCAGATTCCAGATTTTCAAATAGTTGTATCTCGGCCAAATATCCTTCCTATCTGTCCTATCCTAACAAACCCTACATCAATGGAAAGCTTATTTATTCAGCTTTTTCAAAAAATTGACCCTTATTACTGGTTTTGTGGTCCAGGGTCACATATTTGCAAAGCTGTAACCAAACTTTCAGAACATTATGCACATTCCCTCTAAATCCAGCATGAACCTGTAGTCAGTGTGAATTGACAGGAGTGCGTCGCTTGCGTGACACTTTCTAAAGGAATATTGTGATCCGGCATACAGAGCAGCATCAGCTGTCATTGCAAATGGAAAACATCACATCACATCACATCACATCACATCACGCAGAGAGATTCACACTAATTAACGCAGATCACAGCAAGCGCTGACGGACACGGACATAATGCTCTCACACCACGACTTCATCTTTCGTAATCCCATCCGTCAACACACCAGGAGTAACTACACATCACCACAGCGCTCTCTACACTCCTCAAAATAAACAGGCTTCATATCTGGTGTAATATCAGCCTTCACACGGGGCTCCGGTTTACAGGAATAGCTTCTGTCATCATTTACTCACTCTCATGCCGTTCCAAACCCGTAGGACTTACGACATCAAGGTGAACAAACGATGACAGAATTTTTATTTTTGATTGAGCTATTTTTGTAATTACTCCATTGGGGTCTGGAATTTAAAAAAAATCTTGTGCATCAGTTTTCCCGGCAGGTCACGTGACTGTGTCTATGATGGAAACACAAATAGTCGCTTCTTGATACGGTTAATACTCCTGTTTTCAACGCACATACAGTACATTCATTCACGAAATTAGACCTTATGTCATCGCTGCTACATCCACATTCACTACAGTACACACTCATAAATGTAAGAACGTAACACTTTTAGCAGGATTTTTTTTCTAACTTGTGCTTAGACAAGTTAGAATAACCCGCTTTTTCCAGTTTACACTCTTTCAGAAAGCAAGTATTAGTTACCAACTTGACCAACGGATAACTTATAGTACCGCTCCACTGTTTCTAATCGTCGTTAGTCGAGAAAACGTTGTCTGTATGTGTTTTTTTCAGATTTCTTCAGCTTCCCGCGTGTAATCAAAAACAGTGCGAACTGTGGTGTTTGGTTCACAAACAAATGATTCTTATGAGCCGATTCAAAATAATTCACGACACAGGAAAGAGTTCGCTCGTGAGTTAGCGGGTTGAATCAGATTCACTCGGTGAATCGTTATGAGCAGTTCCTATCTGTCTCCCTTAACTAAACCGTGAGTCACTTTTCGGTTATTTCCGATTCGAAATGAACTGGAAACTGTTATTATGACGCTTAGGTTCATGAGTCATTTTCCTTCTTTATTATTAAATCACTTACAATTTTACAACAATAGCCAGGTGGTACATAAAGACAATTTTAAGGAAGAAGAAAATAAAAATGAACAAAATTAATTAAAACAACAAATAAAGAATAAAAATTACCAAAAAAAAAAAAATCAGATTAGGAATAGTTTTTAGGCATTGCTGAACCTCTTATTTCAAAATTTAAAATAGTGGTTTATCCCTAGACACATGTCTGTTCACTGATTGATTGTTCAAATGGCGACCTGTAAATCAAAATGTCTGATTCACGAACAAATCATTCTTATGAACCATTTTTTAATGAGTCAGTCAAAAGAGTTCACAAGCAGCTTCGAATTTACTTCATATCTAAAGCCCCGTTCAGACTACACGATTTTAGCCCGATTTTGCCACGATCTGCTTGACGTAGGGTGTCGTGGGGAATTCGTAAAAGACAATGGGCGTCGGGACGCAAGATTCCATCGTTTCAGCTCATAGTGGCAAAGAAAGAAAAATGCTGGCGAACGATAGCGGAAGCGCTTCAGCAATGTTTACACTCTTGTTCTCGGAAGTCAGATGCTAGTTCCGCCTTCTCGATGACATCACGCGCGTCGTTAAAGACGGCACGCGATGAATGGTCGGGAAGCAACGTGTAGTCTGACTATATATATAAATTTTATTTAATTGTTTCTCTTTTGTTATATTTTATATATTTTTTTAAATATTCTACATTTTTATTAATTTTTTTTTTCTCTTTTGTCTGGAGCCTTGTATGGTTTACTGTAAATAAATAACCTTTCATCAGAAATGCAAGATAATGAAGGCTGGCTCCTTCTTGTCAGTGCTGAACTTTAAAAACAAGACATCTCGCTTCTGTGAGGACCGTGTAAACATAAGTGCAAGCTAGTGACGGCACGTCCAGATTTCCCAGAATTCAGGGAGGTCCGAATGAATCTAGCAACCGCAAAGATCTTGGACGCAGAGATAGAACAGATACGCTTTCACAGCATTCCATATCACCACGCATATCCTAAACTTGATTTGCTGTGGGTTTACCATGGAGACAAGCTAAAGTTAGAGATGGAAATAGTCCAGAGATTCAGCCGACAGCTCAACTGACAGCTGTCACATTTGGTGTTAAAGGCCGCTTACATATGTGCACAGCAAACTTTTAAAACATGCACGCTCTGTGCATTTGGGTGAGCATTCATTACTGTCTGCATGTTGATTTATTCAGTGAACCGTATGAATCTGAAGCCTGCAGTTTGTAGGGCGGGGTACGCTCTTCGACACGCAGACCCTGCAAGCCAAGACGTGCCGGTGTTGATGTTGGCGTGCTCTCAATCACATGCTCGGCAGCTGATCTGTCTTTACCGTGACAGGCGTGCTTCCTCTCCCGCCTGATCCGTGCCATACCAATGACCTCATAGGTTTGAAGGGGACACCCTGCTATTCATAAAACCTTGAGGATGTGCTTTCAAATGCGCCGCATTACAGCAGCGATTACAGTTATCTCTGCTCATGCTGAGAGCAGCTGTCTGTGCATTTCTGCAGGGTGCGTTTAGGAGCACATGGACCTCCATCAGCGACTGTGTGTCCGATAACTCGCTGGTTGGAGGCAGATAAAGCAGAACTTTCAAATGACATCCTCTGCATTGCATAAGAGCTCTAATATATGGGCTTTTTGTGTCCATCGATGCGCTCTATCAATATTGTCATATTCACTGGATCCTGTACAGTCAGCTAGAATGAGGTTATGTTTGACAGACTGTGGATAAGAGCAACCGAGCGGATCGATATTGGCTTGTGAACATGTCACGCAGTGCAGTTGTCAGAAACAATCAGAAACAATTGCATTTGCAATGCAAGGCCTGAAACACACCGCAGTTACTGCCACAGCAACGCGTTAATACTGCTTCAAACAAGCTTGTATTGAAAAAGGTTGCCATAAATTGGCCTACAGTGCTTTTAACAGTACTTTCTTCTGAATTTAGCATGCCGTGCACAGTACGAATAGCCTCAGCACCAAAACTCTACATGCAGTGCTACTAACTGACATAAATATGCATCATTTGAATGCTGCAGATGGGAGATGTGTGATAAAGTTACATGTGAGTGCCATAGAGTGGTTATCCATTCACAAAACATCATAAACAACCACATTTTATGTTTGCAACTCATTATTCTTTGACGTAACTGTTGACGTTATTCTTTAATCAGAAGCATTTTCATGCATCTTGCATTTGAGGCCTAATATATACAGAAAAGTATGTGAAATACAAATGCATCTAGCTTTGCGACAACAATTTTGTGTCGGTGCATACTGAAATGTCAGACTGCAAGTCATAAAGCAACAAAAGCATTACAGTGTCTTTCTGCCAGCCTGTTACTGCCACAGCAATGCATTATGTTGCTTTATACAAGCCTACATTACAAAAGCTTGTCCAGAAATTGGCCTACAGGGCTTTTCACCATGTTTTCTGCTGAATTTAGCATGCAGTGTGCAGCATGAATAGCCTAAGCACCAAAACTCTACATGCATGGTCTGAAATGAATATGCATCATTTGCATGCTGACTTCAGAGAGACGTTTGGACCACCTCACATGTTAGCCATAGAGCGGTTATCCATGCACAGAATGTCAGAAACAACCAGATTTTATGTTTGCAACTAAGGTGCCATTACTCTTTAATCAGATGCAATTTAATGCATCTTGCATTTGCAATGTAAGGCCTAAAATATACAGAAAACCATGTGAAACCTAAATGCATCTAGATATGCGACATTGATTTTGTGTTGCTGCATTCTGAAACATGTCAGACTGTAAGTCATAAAGCAACAATAGCATAATGTTGCATTCTCAGCTTTGTCGATATAGTGTGCATTAGCATGCATTTTAATCCGTTTTCTCTTTCAGCTCAACTACTGACATGGTGAAGCAACAGAAGAGAATCTTACGGAGCAAGTTCTTCTAACACAATCTGAAATAAATGTGTTGTTTGCATGCTGCAGACACAAGATGTGTGAGAAAGACTTCAGAGAGACATTTGGACCACCTCACACATGAGTCTGTCAGAGTTTCAGCTTTCATGATCATGTCTGGTACGCTTCAGAGATTCAATGCCACCATAAATGTTGTCTGTTCACATAGGCCATTACCATTGCAGCAGCTAAATGAGACTATAATTATATTTCATCCTTGTTTACATCAATATGCAGTGAGCACACTGTGTGCCAAAACTGACACATTTCAGAGTACAAGATGCTGAGTTTAGTAAACAACTGGTTGTATTCAGTCATTTTAATTTCTGCAATCTTCCCACAGTGGGTCTCTGAAGGTTTAAGGTCCAATAAAGAATGAGGAAACTCTCATTTTGTTGGGTTTCTCAACAATAGAAACATGATTTGCAGGAACTGGAGCAGACGGTATGTTTCGATTTGAATGCAATCGAGCCTTTTTAGGATGAAATTGCTAAATATCACCACCTGGTTAATCAATTAAACAAATTAAGAGTTTCAAACTTTACTGATGCACTATAATGAAAGAAGCCTGTGCTAAATTTAGAATGAAATACTAGTGTACTGCTTACTGTGCAAGTATGCTACATTGTCACACGACCTTATTATGTGTGCTTGTTTGATTCCATTTATTTCATTACAAATAGTTCAAATGCATTTCTGAAATCCAGTCTGGCTTAAAATGTCTGCAAATCTGCATGGTGAAAATATAATAAAGATCACAGTTTTAATGCAACTTCCAGTTCATTAATTATGTTAAGTAAAGTGCTTTGCATTATGGGATACAGTTTCAATAGACTGCTGCATATGCACATAAAGACAAATATAGCAAGTTATAGCAAGGTATTCTACTGTATGCACACTGAAAATGTGCATACTATGCAAGGTATACTGTAGAAATAGTATAGCATACTCAGCCTCATTTTAACACACATTTCAAATCTGTTATTCTAAATGCATTGTCATGCTTCTTATAGCAGCTACACTCACACTGCTGAGATTCACAGGTTAAACCGACTGTCAACAGCTATTTTGCAGAGTAATCTTGAATATCTCAAGCAGGCACATCATAAACTGTGAATGCATTTGCTCACTGATAATTGCAGTTTGCAAAACCATTAATGCTGCACAAATAAACACTTCTGCTGCAGGCCAGACAGCAGCTGGAGTCTGTCACTTTCATTTTCCCGTCCCTTAACAATATTTTCTTGAACAGCACAGAATGGCTGTTGTGCTCGATTCTCGCAGGAGAGGCAGTGCAGTCTCGGCTCTGTCCGGGACAGCGGCGCAGGAGACAGTGATTACCTAAGCGAGTAATCAATGTGGCCGTAATGAATGATCTCATTGTGTGCGCAAACGTGCTGGAGGAACAGAGGCGCTCTGTGCTGCCCCTCGCGGAAATCACTGCTGCTGATGGGAGTATTGAGTTGCACTGAAAAAGCAAAGCAATTTTGGCTGCCTCCTAAAGCTCTTTGATTAAACTAATAACAGTGGAGACTACAACACAGACGTCCTGTCACAGAAGTGCTATGCGTGTGTCAAGCAGTCACAACAACAATGCACATGCATATACATATGGAAGCTCATTTATGCCATGGAATAAAATATTTTTGTTTCACAGTTTGAACTTTTTTTCCAGAATTTTAAGTTTACATCTCACACTTCTTATTTTTCCCCAAAATTCTTAGTTTATACAGTACGTTGCAATATTGACATGTTTCCTCTGAATTCTGAATTTACATCTCTGAATTCTGACTTTTTTTCTCCAGAATTCTGAGTTTTTCGGAATTCTGGGTTTATAACTCGCAATTCTGACTTTTTAAGTTACAATTCAGAGTTTATATCTCACAATTCTGACATTTTATCTCACAGTTCTGAGTTTAAATCTCACAATTCTTTCTGACTTTTTTCTCTGAATTCTGAGTTTGCATCTCGTAATTTTGACTTTTTTTACACAGAATTCTAATTCTTGCAATTCTGTCATTTTTCTCCAGAACTCTGAGGTTACATCATGAAATTCTGACTTTTTTTTTTACTCAGATTTCAGGATTTATTTCTCGCAATTCTGACATTTTAGCTTACAACTTAGAGTTTATATCTTGCAATTCTGACTTTTTTTCTCTGAATTCTGAGTTTACATCTCACAATTGTGATGTTTTGTCTCCAGAATTCTGGGTTTATATTTTGAAATTCTGACTTTTTTTTACTCTGAATTTAGGATTTCTCACAATTCTGACATTTTAGCTTACAATTAAGTGTTTATATCTTGCAATTCTGACTTTTTTTCTCTGAATTCTGCTTTTACATCTCGCAATTCTGATGTTTATCTCCAGAATTATGGGTTTATATTTTGAAATTCTGACATTTTTCTTAGATTTCTGAGTTTAGATCTCGTAATTCTGATGTTTTTCGCAATTCTGGGTTTATAACTTGCAATTCTGACTTTTTAAGTTACAATTCAGAGTTTATATCTCACAATTCTGACATTTTATCTCACAGTTCTAAGTTTATATCTCACAATTCTGACTTTTTTCTCTGAATTCTGAGTTTGCATCTCGTAATTTTGACTTTTTTTCCACAGAATTCTAAGTTTACATCTCGCAATTCTGTCATTTTTCTCCAGAACTCTGAGGTTACATCATGAAATTCTGGGTTTATATTTTGAAATTCTGACTTTTTTTTACTCTGAATTTAGGATTTCTCGCAATTCTGACATTTTAGCTTACAACTTAGAGTTTATATCTTGCAATTCTGACTTTTTTTCTCTGAATTCTGAGTTTACATCTCACAATTGTGATGTTTTGTCTCCAGAATTCTGGGTTTATATTTTGAAATTCTGACTTTTTTTCTTGGAATTCTAAGTTTACATCTCGCACTTCTGTCTTATTCTCCAGAATTCTAAGTTTATATCTTGGAATACTGATTTTTTCCTTCAGAATTCTGAGTTTACATCTCACAAGTCTGACTTTTTTCTCTAAATCCTTAGCTTACATCTCACAATTTTTTTATTCCGAGGTAGAAACAAGTTTCCATATATACAAACACGTCACATAAGAGTGAGTTGCGAGACCCGCAGCTGCTTTCTTGCGGTCTGTGCTTTGATTTGAGACTGAGGAATGACCACTATCAAGGGTCTAATTACTCAGGTTTAAAGGGTCAGAAGGGTCAACTGAATCCATGCGTGTTTTATGGAGATTTAGGACGGTTTGAGTCTGTGACCTGAACAAATCCTCGAGTCTCCATAAGAGAACAAAACAAGGCAGAACTCTTCTTGTTCTAGTTAGGACAGAATGTTGACTGTTGCACAGCCCTGATTATGTTTCAGCTGCCAAATTAATGAATCCTGTCATACTCTGGGTACATTTGTGTACTGTGACCCCTGGATAAGGACTTAAGTGAAATAAGGACAAGGATAAGGACAAGTGAAAGTATGGTCAGAGTTGATGGGCATGTGAATATTACGTAAGAATCTACAGCCACTTGACAGTTGAACATGTCCAGAGGGGAAGTGGATAATCAGTAAACTCAGATTAATACAACAGTTTGTGTCATTATAATGGATGCAACGCTGGCTGCATCCCGAAACCCGGTGAGCTGCAAACCTGGCATCTTCATGCAATATGAGCAGCACTTCAAAGCATTTGATGCCCCAAAACACTTTACAAATTTGGAGCCCTCCTATGCTGTGCATGCCCAAAAACTTTGTCTTATGTTTGGAGAGCAGCTATGATGGACAAAAAAGCTACTATGCTACTATGGTGGCCAAAAATTATGGCAAGACAGTTTTTTCATGCACTGGTCAATTTTGAGATATTGGGCTATTTGGCTTTTCGTAATATGTTGTTTCAGACTAGAGGAATATATATAGACCCAAAATGCACTCTTAAGTGTTTATTTTAATGCATTTATCTATTCGTGTCTGTAGATTTCAATTACAATACAAATCTTTAAAAGTTTTTTTCTCCACTTCAGCAGCACTTACATACACTAAAATATAGGGTTTTATTCCTGTTTATATCCTGAAGGTTTTTACTGTGGGTTTGTTCATATTTCATTTGACCTGGTTTATGTAACATTTTACTTCTAAAAACATGGTAAAGATATATTTATCCTGGCTATTGACAGTATTTTTGGGGTGATAAAAGGGAAATACAAAATCCCCTCTGTAAAAAACCTTGAGCCCTAATATGTCAACAGAATAAAACAAAAATTTTGAACCAGGCTTAAAATGTTAAGACTTGCAAATTAGATATGCAAATTAGTGCATATTTAATTTAAATGTTGCATTATTTGCGTATTTAAACATAACATTTGAAGTCCCTCTCCTATATAATCCAATGCTTTATCATTTTGCGGGGCCGAAAACCGGGTGAAGAATTACACGCAGTTACTTTCTTGATTTTTGCTTATGAGTTATTGTTTTTAATAAAGCGAAACCATTTGTATATGGTGATTCGATAAACTTTCTTTTAATCAAGACTCTGAGTAATTTATTAAGGGTAATATATTATCTGAATTTAATTCATAAATCTTCAGCGCGGGTTTCATAGTGGAAGGACTCAGCTGAGCTGACCAGGACGTTTTGCTGTGGACCCTGGACCTTACATTACACTTCCCATTGATAAGAGGTAAGGGCTGTATTTAATCAGGACAGCTACAGATGGGGAATAAAGTGTATATATAAGGTTTATTGGTCCATTAAAGGCGAAATAACACAACACATTTCAACTGGGGCAGTATGGTGGGTGATTGATTGATTGATTCTATTCACTTGGTGCACATCTATTTATGCACTAAATGCACTCTAGGTTTGCATTTCACCGATTGTTGAGAATGCACCATTTTTTGACAAAGCTGCACACACTTATGATGGCCAAGGTTGACATCTCACTGGGTTTTGAGACACAGCCAGTGTGAGCTGTTACTCACCAGTCCATCACAGTTACTGATGGCCACTGAGGCCCTCGGCATGTCCGTTACATCCCCGGTAAACATGCAGTCTCCCAGCATCCGCTCTTTGGCCTGTTCCTCAAAATCCTCCTGCCACTGAACAAAAGCTCCAGGGGCCACGAGTCTCCTGTTGGCCCTCAGGCGCAAGTGCAGCTCTTTTCCAAACACAGTGACGTTGAAGAACAGCTGTTGCGCGTTCAGTGCCGTGGTGTGCGGCGTAACGGGGGCGTCGCGCGGGACCCGTTTCCTGCCGGTTGGTGACGCTCTCGCGGAAAGCACGTTAGAAACGAACCGGCCGCGAGCGTCAGTGCTGAACGGGACAATCAGACCGAATTCACTCAGCTTACCGGAGAGATTCCCTAACAAAAACAAACAGAACAGAAGAGTGCATTAAAATCCTGTATACTTATATATACTTATATATATATATATATGCTATATGAAGCAATATGCATGTGCAATATATAATACATAAATGCTATATAATTCATGAATATATTGTGCATGCATATTATATTATATTATATATATATATATAGAGAGAGAGAGAGAGAGAGAGGCTATATAATGCAATATGCATGCTCAATATATATACTGTATATATACATAAATATATAAGCTATATAAGGCCATATGTATATAATGCAATATGCAATATATATAATGCAATTATTACTTTTTATAATATTTATGTATTAAGTATGAATATTAAAACTTATGAAGTTAACTGTTCATAGACATATGAATGGACATGCATGCAAAAATTCGCATTCACTCAGTAGCCTATTTGCAGCAGAAACAATTTTGGCGACTTGATCTCGAGTTAATTCTATTGGAGTGTTTTTAACCCGTTCTTTCTTGCTAAAGTTCGTGAAGTATTTACTGTTCACACTAAAAACAAAGATAAACTCATATAAACCAGCTTCTCTTACCATGAGATTTTGCAGCATGTCTATAGTCCATAAATAAGAGGTTTATCGTACAGTACATGAATAGATAAATATAATCCATAGCTGTGGCGGTGAGAGCCAATGCAGGAGACTTTTCTTCTGGAAGTACAGTGGAAACTTTCCTCCTGGACGCGGTTCATGAGGAACGGTGTGTTGGAGAAAGTTGCGCGGAACTGCGGAGCATTGCGAGCGTCTCTCGAACTCCAGACTGAGTTTCTGCAGAGTTCTGATGGACTGAAGTGGACTGGACTCAGATGGGACAACCCATCACTGAGAGCTCATGACGACAGCTCGAGCAGAGGGAAGGAAGAGCAGACCGCCTGAAGCTCCACACGTGGAAAAATGGGTCATACATGGTTAAATGTGCTTTTAATAATCAGAGGGAATGCAATGGTTAAAAGAAGTTCAATGCATTGGAAAGTCTCTGTGGCGCTTTTGTTGGACATTTATACTTTAAAAACACACTGGTGGGAAAAAGGCAGAATTTGAAAAGGTCATTTAAAGGGTTAGTTTAACTAAAAACGAAAATTCTGTCATCATTTATGCACCCTTAGTTTCCATAAAAGCAGTCATTAAAACAGTCCATATGACTTATGCACTGCGTTCCACGTCACAGATTTTGAAATGCAATATTTGTATGTAGGCCTATATATATATATATATATAT
>NW_015648673.1:11228-19552 GCF_001515625.1 Sinocyclocheilus rhinocerous | reverse complement strand
GCTTTTGTTGCTTTTGTTGGACATTTATACTTTAAAAACACACTGGTGGGAAAAAGGCAGAATTTGAAAAAAGGGTTAGTAATAGGGAAGATAGGGAAGACATTGCTCGGTGGATTAACTGGCATAATTAAATTATGTATGTGGGAACATAATTTAAGACTGTATATATATATATATATATATATATATATATAGGGAAGACATTGCTCGGTGGATTAACTGGCATAATTAAATTATGTATGTGGGAACATAAATAAAATTATTTAAGACTTTGAAGTACAGATAAATATTTTTTTTTGGTTTGGAAAAAATAATGGAAATTATTTTAAAAATTTTTTTACTGTATGACATAAACAGTTAATAAATTTGGCTTATCCAAAAATTATAAATAAATAATTTTAAAAAAGTTTGCAAAATTTGATTGCAGTATTACTTTAGCACATGGACTGAATGCATATGTGAGAAAAATAGCTTAACTTACTTTTTGGGGGGGAGAAAAGCTGGTGTAATTAAATTAATATTTACAATATGAATGTGAGACCAGAAATAGTTAAGTGCAGCTCCCCCTACTGGACGAGAAATCAGGTGCGCCATTGCTGCCAATTTGCATGTTTTTGAATTCATTAGATTAGTGAAAGACCAAAACATCAACAGAAATGTTCCTTCCAGGAGCTTAAAAATCACAATCTTCAAGAGCAAGTCCAAATGACGGTTGAAATCAGTCAGTTCTCAAGAACGATCTAGCAACTCTCTTGTCCACTTGTTAGAGCTCTTTCTTTCACATACAATCAGCTGATGACCAGCAGCTCCCCAGAAGAGAGATGACATAAAACAAATCCCCTGATCTCACACGCTATTGGCTGATAATAGGCAATCATCCCCTATACGGCCTTGTGAAGCAGATCCTGGAGGTTTGTAAAGTGATTCAGGTGTGACTCAGATGTGAACCGGTCTTGTTAAAGCACTCAAGTGCAACCATCTTGTTCCAGCTGTACTGAGTCACATGCAACCTTTTATAATGCTTGTTTAGTCCAGCATAAACAGTTCGGAAAGCTTCATCGCTTGGTTTTATGTTAGTCATTCATTAAAGGAATAGTTCAGCCAAAATGAACATTTTATCATCATTTGCTGACCTTCACGTCATTCCCATCTCATGCTATTTTCTTTCTGCACTTTTGCATACAAAATTCATACTGCAAAGCACCAGATGAGTAGCACTACAAATCTAATGATTCTTTATGGTGTTTATAATAGTACTTATGATACTTAATGTGTGCGTACTTAATGTATACATGTCCAGCTTCAGCTGGAGCTTCTCGTGTCAAATCTTGACTGATTTTTGTCAAGTAAGCGTCAGAATAACTGCAGTAATATCTCCAGATGAACTCTTACTGGACTGAAGCAGCTCAGCTTTACTTGATTCTCCATCAATCATGTTTTAGAGTCTCAAATCTGATCCTCAGGATCTTTTGAGGAGCGTTTGTTTCCAGAAGCTTTACTTTCACTGTTCCTCAGCGGAGGAATGATCTTCACAAGCCTCCAGAACATCTCACATCTTCTGAGGAGCCTTTATTTCTTCAGCTATCAATCACTGCATTATATGTTTGGAGCATTTCAATCTCATCTTACTGAGACAGATTACTGCAGATATAGAGACGACTGATATTAAGATCATTTTATGTCAGTATCTGCTGTACTGTTAAAAAGATCTCAGTGATTTATCACAATCAATGACATCACAAGCATCAGAATTTCATCATATAAATATCAGCATCTGCACCAAATTGCATATTTTTGCTCAGTTTGAGTCTCCGAATAAAATTGAGCTACAAATTCTCACTATATCAGACTATATAGAGCCTAAAGGGTCAAATATGATACTCATCAAAAAAATACATATGCAATATTTTGTCTAAAGATTCAATCAACTGTTGTTAAAATAAAAATATATTCTGAGTATCATTTCATATGTCAGGCTTTAGGGATAAAGTAAAATACATCAGAAGTGATTCTGCTTCGTGACAGTGTAAATGATGCTCATTTGTCCCACCAGAGTTTACTGTGATCCAGGCTTTCAGATGAGCTCAGACATGAGCAAACGTCCAGCCTTCGTCTGGTTCACTGTGTCATCAACAAATTAAATTGCACAAATAATGACTGTTTTCAAACCGATTTCCCTAAAACTAAGTCCTCAGCGGAGGAATGATCTTCACAAGCCTCCAGAACATCTCACATCTTCTGAGGAGCCTTTATTTCTTCAGCTCTCAATCACTGCATTATATGTTTGGAGCATTTCAATCTCAACTTACTGAGACAGATTACTGGAGATATAGAGTGACGACTGATATTTATATCATTTTATGTCAGTATCTGCTGCACTGTTAGAAAGATCTCAGTGATTTATCACAATCAATGACATCACAAGCATCAGAATTTCATCATATAAATATCAGCATCTGCACCAAATTGCATATTTTTGCTCAGTTTGAGGCTCTGAATAAAATTGAGCTACAAATTCTCACTATCAGACTATATAAGCCTAAAGGGTCAAATATGATACTCATCAAAAAAATACATATGCAATATTTTGTCTAAAGATTCAATCAACTGTTGTTAAAATAAAAATATATTCTGAGTATCATTTCATATGTCAGGCTTTAGGGATAAAGTAAAATACATCAGAAGTGATTCTGCTTCGTGACAGTGTAAATGATGCTCATTTGTCCCACCAGAGTTTACTGTGATCCAGGCTTTCAGATGAGCTCAGACATGAGCAAACGTCCAGCCTTCGTCTGGTTCACTGTGTCATCAACAAATTAAATTGCACAAATAATGACTGTTTTCAAACCGATTTCCCTAAAACTAAGCCCCCCCCGTCTGTCATTGGTCGGTTAAACACATAGTCCCGCCCCAAACCCATGCCATTGGTTGAGCCAGAAGTTGACATGCGACCCGCTCAAACGTCTAAAAAAAGCAACCCGATCTCATGAACGTGCGTATAAATAGTAGGCCTACGCCAAATAAAAACGAAAACTCGTGGTATTGATAGCAAAAATTGACTTTGGCGTGTATATGCTACGCGATGGGTAGGTTTAGGGTTGTGGGGTGGATGTGTATGCACGCGAAAACTGCGTATTATATGCACGCCAAACACATGCCTATCATATGCACGCCAAAGTACATTTTTGTGTATCAATACCACGAGTTTTCGTTTTCATTTGGCGTACTATTTATACGCATTTTCATGTGACCGGGCTCAAAAAATGACACATTTCCACCATTCTTTGTATTAGAAATCTGACAGTCCACTGTCAATAAGCAGCACAAATTGTTTACTGCCATTATTCTGAAGTACATTTATAAGATTAGCAACACATGGGCATTTACTGTATTAGTCACAGTATGAACACTGATTCAGACAGAGCCAATATAAAGAGAAAATGACAGCAAGGAATAGCATTTACAGAACAAAAGATCACAGAGGAACATGTAATGCCATATTTCAGAGCACTGCATGCTGAGCCTTAATCAATCATTAATCATAGAAAAATTATATTTAAAAGCCTTATTTCATTCAATTGTCCCATAGTGGGTGATAAAAGCTCGTAATGCTGCTGAGCTGAGCTTTATCTATCAATCATTCAGTCCTTAACGCTGAGAAGCATTCAGAGGACAACAGGCCTGAACAACCTTCACACTGATTTCTAAACCCGCTTCAACTTTCAAACACAGCTTTGTTAAAGGGATATTTCACCCAAACACAGGTTTTTGCTGATGTAAAGTCAGCGGGATCCAAAACAACATTGGATGCCATTCATTTGGATCCAAAAAGACAGCATCTTCTTTTGTACTGCAAAGCAGACGAGTAAATGATTCGGACTGAACTATCAGCATCATGTTTGGTTTGAGAAGTGTTTCTTTTCTAATGATTCCTTACAGCTCGGTTGATCTTTCAGTGAATGTGTCTTATGGTCTTTGTGATCTCAGTATTAGTCACTAATGAAACCTTTTAATGGCCCAAAAGGGTTTTAATTGTGTATTTCTCATCAGTTGGGCTGGTGCATGATGGGAGAATCTCAATCACACACGGTCCTTCATTAAAGCACAAGGTTTCCCTCAGCTCTCCACCGTCTCTTATGGGAAATTTTACACATGAATATGCATAAAACAGCGCTTGAGAAGCAGAGAAGTGTTTTTTTTCTCTCTGTTCTTATCATTCATCTCCACATTTGTTGTTCAGGTACGTCTGCAGGTTCTGAACCTCTTCAACTCTGTAATGGTAAAATATGAATATGTAACAGACTTTCAGCAATATGCTCTGGTTAAATTGAGATACTTTAATTCTGTCAATTATAATTTCAATATTACATGAAGTTCATTTTAATCATATTTTGAAATGTTGTTATTATGAAACTGATTTGTGTCATTTGATCAAAGAGGAGAGAAGTTAAACTAACAAAAAAAAAGTCAATATTCACCCAATATTCAGATTTGGCATGAGTTTTCAGTGGCCAATTATTAAATTAGTAATCAGTCACACCAACAGAAATACTTAAGTCTATAAGTATGTTTTCACTGACCTCAGAAAGATTAAAGTATTATTTTAAAAGGGCTGAACAGAAAGACATTTACACAATTTTCAATAAAAGCAAGCATTTTAATGTTGGTAATTAGGCACATGCAAACCAGCTGATATTATATTTTTGATATGTGTAAAAAAACATAGTTAAACTGTTACTGTAGTAAAACCAGGGTTAATCTTGTAGTTAATGTTTTTTTTACAACAAGTACTACAACTGAACTAAGCTTACTGTAATAAAAGTGTGGTTAACATGGTTTTACATTTTAATTAAAATGGTTACTTTATTATTATTATTAACAATAACAATAATAATAATAAAGTAACCAAGATTAATACAAATTTATGTTTTTATTAAATATATCACATTTATTTATTTGTTTGTTTAAAATGCACATTAATGCATATCAGTATTAAAAATACAAAATTTAAACCAAATTACAGCACCATTAGTAAAACTATACACAAATACAGACATACAATACATGATGATCAAATATTATTTATTAATCCTGATTTTAGTTTTGATATGTATAAACATGGATCAGCCATAGCTCAATAGCTTTATTTTTTATTTTTTATGAAATTCTTAATAAATGTATTTTTTTATTTGAATTACATTAAAATAATGTATTATACATTCTATTTTTATTATACTATGTGCAGCTAAATCTATCAAATAATGTAAGTTCAAGTTAATTATAAAGAGTTAGGCACGCAAACGGCTCTATTTCCTGAAAATGACTCTGACAGCATGACATCATAACTATGTAAATTCATTATGCTAATGAAGCTAAAGTGACACTGACCTTTTAAGCTAGTTATTTTAAGTTTCACTAATAAGTGGCAGATCGCCGGTGCTGTAAGTGAGCCTCTGTGTTCCTACATAACATGTCAAGTATTTTTATAGTGGGATAAATTAAAGCCAGAGATGATCTGTGTTGGTACTCGATGAATATGGTTCTCTGATGTCAAAGTGTGACAGCTGAAGCTTTAATTAGCAGCGCAGAAGGTTTAGCCCTCGTCGTCTGCGAGCGGAAGCGTGGAGTGCAGCTCTCAATGCAGCTCTTTGTTTGGCCTCTTCTTCACGTCTCTCTGAAGCGCCGGCTCCGGTTTCAGCTCCGAAAGGATCTCAGAGGATCTGGAAGGCATTTCAAAGCGTCCACAGCGGCTCTCAGAAGAGCTTATCTGCAGATGCAGTCAGATACAGTAGGCCGCACTACTGCACATTTACTCCTTCCTGGAACATATTAAGCTCATGATACACGGCAACTTTTTTTGAGCGATGTTGCTTGGGCACTTTCCCATTGAGAATGGGTAATAAATTTCTATCTGGATACTTTAGATCGGTCGTGGGCCCCGTGTCTCACCTGGTTGCCCGTTGACGGCAACATTGGCCAAAGATTGCCCCGTGTATCATCAGCCTTAGAGGAACACGTTAGTTATTAGAAGGATAAAAGACTGGAGATCAGCCTCTCAGCAAGACCAGAACAAATGAATCTTGATAAAGTCAGATAACTTTGATAGAAAGGTATGTAATGAATTAGGTTGAATAGCTGTCAGCTGTTAAACTCAAGTACACAATTAGATAAAACCAATTTAGCTCAACCAATCACCAAGCAATGCTTCATTTTGTTCAGTCTGTGGTGTAAAAAAAACACTTAAGCAAAACATGCTCAGGTCAAAGTGTCTGAATAATTTTTGGTCCCAAATGTTTATTAATTTTACTGTATGAAGATTTTTTGGGTACAATATGTCAGTTTATTTAGCTATACACACTTACATAAATGAACTATAGTGTCCTGCACCCAACTAGTAAAATATATATATATATAAAATCAAATATCTGGTGTCTGAATAATTTTTGGTTTGATTGTATTAATGGACTTTAATGCTTATCGTTCTTGGTGTGAAAGTAACATTTGCCATCCCAATTCTAGTGAAAGAGCTGCGAAACAAGCTGCTGCTTCTGCTGAACTTCAGCCAGACTAGACTGGCACCGAAACTCAGCAAATCTGCTGCTCTCTGGTTTCATTTTCATTCATCTAAGAGGCTCACGATGTGATAAAGCTCCGAACAACTTCCGTACCTGCGGATAAGCCTGAGAGCAAGCAGAGATCTGGAGTATCAGTATTTCAAAGCGTGTGGAGGAGGAGGAGGAGGGATGTGTTTTCCTCCTGAGCTCCTCAGATGAAGTTCATCCACGTGCAGGATGGGAAACTTACTGAATTTTAGAATTGAGTTTTAGCATCAGAACTGTTGTAGTTAGTAAAACTTAAACTATGAAAAATAATAGTATATATATATACATACATACATATAGATACACTCTAAAGATGCTGGGTAGCCTTCTGGGTAGTTTTATTCAACTCAACTTTTGCTTACAAATGACTATATTTCTTGCTTAAAATGAACCCAAAATAGGTTGAAAATTAGCATTTATTAATATGTTCAATAAATAATAAAACATTTTTTTAAATTGCTTAAATGTTCACTTTTTGATCGTTGCTGCCTCTAGTAATTATGTGTCTGACTTTTAATTTACAACCTATTTTGGGTTCATTTTAAGCCAGCCATATAGTCATTTTTAAACAGTAGTTGAGTTAAATATAACAAACCAGAAGGTTGGGTTAAACAACTAAACAACACAATCTCTGGGTTTGTTCATATTTCACCCAGCACTGGGCTGTTTTGAACCCAGAATATTTTAGAGTGTAGATAGATAGACAGATAGATATGATTTTATAAAGCAGTTCTCATCTGGCTTCAGGACTTAAAGCAATTCCAAAATGATTGTGCAAATGTAAACAAAACTATAGAGTTTGACACATGACCTTTGACACCAGCAACAAAAAAGTGTTTTTTCTCCCTTTTTAAAAGTGTTTATTTAGCTGTTCTAACTACATGATTACATGGTTTATTGCACTGAATCATTTGCATTGTTCTCCTGCTCTTCACCAGTTGAGAAGCATTGATCTAGAACACCAGTTTTGTCATTGGCTGAATCAGCACATCCTCATCTAAACCGCTCTGAACATGTTTACATGACTTTATGTGTATCAGCAAATATTTACAAACCTCGAAGCTGCAGCAGAACCCGCCGGCACGTCTCACAGACATTAGTCTCATGTTTGCATGGCAGCACGACTTCCTCTGAAACCACAGGACAAAAAAATCACTTCCTTTATGTCAGCGAGTTACTGTAAGCAATACTTTTTTTCATGCAAGAAATGTTGCTACTACCAGGCAGATATCAGGCGTCTTGAGAAATCACATTTGTCTCTGAGACAGCAGGATGAGCATGCACAAAATAAATGACAATTGAGTGGCAATGTTTTGTCAAAGATTGCAAGATTGAACTTGAGATGTTTCTGAAGAAAGTGGTGCTTACCTGCCGTGATGATGTGTGGTTGCCAGGTTGTTTCTTGTATGATCTTAAATGAGGAGAGTCTGTCTTCTGCCCTCTTTTGATGTATATGTCACCTGTTTTATGATCCAGCAGGTGAAAATTACATTTGATTATATTTTATTAATGGAATAGTTTACCCAAACCTGAATATTTTCTGAAAATGTGCTCACCCTCAGGCCATCCAAGATGAAGATGAGTGTTTCTTCATCAGATTTGGAGAAATGTAGCATTGGATCAGTGTGCTCTGCAGTGAATGGGTGCCGTCAGAATGAGAGTCCAAACAGCTGATAAAAACGTCACAATAATCCACAAGTAATCCACAGCCCATCAGTTAAC
>NW_015648673.1:7003-11125 GCF_001515625.1 Sinocyclocheilus rhinocerous | reverse complement strand
CAGAATTGATGTGGATTTATTTTATATGGCTTGTCTTGTATTTTTATGATTGTTACTAAGTTTGTTAAAAGTGTCCTTAAATGTTTTGAAAGGCACCTATAAATGAAATTCATTACTTTATTATTTATCACTAGTACTGGTGAGGATTGACTTGGGAAACTCACCAGTGCATGTTGCTGAAGTGTATTTCGCTTCGAGTCGCATGTGTTTTGTCTCTGTGCAGAATTCAGGCTCAACCACACGATGACATCACAGAAAATACCCCCCTTTCAGGCCAGGAGCGCTCGGCTCGTCTCTTCCACTTTTCCACAGACAATTAAAAACCACAAGCCTCTGAAGCCCCTCTAATGAGAGTCTAATCCTACCCAGAATACAGCAGGACGACTCGATGCCAAACGCTTCAAGGAATATGTTATAGCTGTTTATGTGCAAAGACCCAGATTGATACATGTGCATACTAGCATAGCTGCTTCCTGCTGCTAACTACACTTCTCTACTCAAGTTACATGAATAATAAACTTTTTTATTTTTCCTTTTTTCTCTAAAAAAAAATAGAGCAGAAAGATGCAGAATGATTGAAGATTTAAAAAAAGGCATAATTTGATAATATGAAAAGTGAGAATGGATACATTTGGAATAGCATACTAGTCTTTTTTTGTGTATCACTGCTAATTATATCTTATTATAGCTTTTGTTGACACTTTGAATGAGATTTTGTTTTTATATTTTTTGTTTTAATTTCATTTTGTTGTGTTTTTGTCATTTTTATTTATTTTAAATGCGTGTATACATATTAATTTTAAAAAAAAATTATTTTTAGTTAATTTTTTAAATTGTCTTTTCATCTAGCTGAATAAAATAAGCTATATTGTATTTCAGTTAATGTTTACTTCAGTGATACATTTTTTTCCTTCAAGCTCCTATTAAAAAAAATATTAGTCACAGGTTCAGCAGTCAAATAAACGAACACATACCTGTTACAAAAGATTTTTAATGGAGACCGCCATTATGAAAGTCTTCATCATGAAAAACGTTCATTTATAAAACAAACATCACAGTTCCTGCAGCCTTCAAATGTTAAAAAAAGGAACAGAGTGAATAAACTATACAAGCAAACGCACGACAAATAATCACCTAAACTAAATGGACATAAAAAGAGTCCTGTTAAATTAAAAATAGGTTAATTATAGATGTAAGAGACCTGCACAGAAAGACATTAACAAACGAGCATCCACAGGTGAGAGCTCATGAATATTCATGCAACATCCTCATCCTCATCTTGTGTTCTCATTAAAGTTCCTCACAGTGGGTTTAAGATCTAGTCCTTTACACTTCAACTATTGTTCAAAAACAGGTGGACATCCTGCAAATGAACAAGAGTACTGCGGATTCCACGAACGTTTCTCAGATGAATTCTCCTCTGAACGGAAGCCCGTGGCGGTTCTGCTGTTGCCAACGGTGACGGAGACGACAGAGGGTTGAGTCTCTCAGGTCCTCAAACTCAGAGAAGCCCAACTGATTCAACAGCTCATAAACTCCAGCCTGAGCCGCCACCTGAACACAAAACACACACAGAAAGAAACAATTCAGAGAAAGTTCATTCAGTACTGGACAGGATTGTGCTTCATTCCGGTCTTTGTGTGTGACGTTGGCCAGCTCAGTCCATATTCTGACTCAGGAATCCGTAGCGCTGCCTGACTGGTTCTTGGCTCCTGATGGGGCCGCTAGGCACGGTTTGAGCTGGTGACATCTGGTCATGACGGGGTGAACGAGCGGGGACACGTGAACACAAGAACACACAATATAAAGCAGCACAGCCGGCTGTGTTTACTTTGGCTCTGTTGACACAAGCAGCCCAAACGGAGCAGTAAAACCAGCCGAAAACAGTCAAGACCACAGAATGAGAAGAGCACAAAATCCAGCACTACAAGATCACAACCCACACAGAATCTATCCAACCATCCCTCCGTCTGTCTATCCATCTCTCAAAATATATATCTGTCTGTGAATCTAACTATATAACTATATATCCACCTATCCATCTATCTATCTATCTATCTATATATCTATCTATCTAGCTATGTCTGTCTGTCTATCTATCCATCCATCCATCCATCCATCTATCTGTATGTCAGTCTATCTATCTATCTGTCTGATTATATATCTGTCTATCCAACTATATATCCATCTATCTGCAGTATCTATACATCCAAATATACTGTATATCTGTTTATCTAACCGTGTAACTCTATACAGTATATAACTATATACACACAACACACACACACATCTGTCTGTCTATCCATCTAACTATATATTCATCTGTCCATCTGTCTGTCTGTCTATCTATCTGTCTGATTATATACGTCTATCCATCCAACTAAATATCTATCCATCTAACTATATGTCCATCTGTCTGCAGTATCCATCCATCCAACTCTATATCTATTTATCTAGCTGTCTAACTATATATCCGTCTGTCTGTCTAATTATATATCTGTCAATGTATCCATCTAAGTATTTATCTGTGTCTATCTATATTAATGTCTTTCTATCCATATGTCTTTAAGCATCTGTCTGTCTGTCTGTCTATCAGTCAGTTTTCCATTTATTGACTGACAGCTCTCTTGTCCCTGTGTTGTGAGAAATTGGGAGTAAGTGCAGAGACACTTCCTTCAGCCTGAGGCTTATTAACTGCACTTTTGGTGTGAAAGGGTCTTTACTCTTGCCAAAAGTATAACTTTTGGGTTTTTTGTTATTAAAAACAAACAATCAAGCCCAGCTCAGCTGACAAAAAGTACCACAACGCATTACTTTGCATAAAAAAAATAAACAAGTAATGCAATTAGTTACTTTTTTTATGGAGTAACTTTCCCCAACAAAGGGGAACTTTCCCGACGGCTTAGTAATGCGAGTAATGCAATTAGTTACTTTTTTTATGGAGTAACTTTCCCCAACACTGGCGACGGCTTAGTAATGCTATATACACAGACATATAAATGCTCCTCTTCTAGCTGCATACAGTTCTTATCTCTGCTTGTTTCGTTCAGGGATCTGTAATTGTTGTCTTGTGGATCATCTGGCCTGATTTGAGGGAAACCAAATCAATGAGAGTTTATGCTGTGAAGCGCAGCAGGATTCAGGTATTAAACACACGAGGTTACCCATGATTCCCTGCGTCAGGTGCGAACGGGATCTGGATCGACTGCCACCGGCAGCTATAAATATAACAAACACTGGACACAATGAGGAACGAGTGCAGACAAACACAAGCAGCAGTAAAAGCAGAGACATCGCAGATGTTATGAGAGCTGAACGCCATCAGTCTTCCTCTGCTGCTCTTTATAGCCAGAGAAATCCCGACAAACACACGATATTAGCAGCTGTAAATCTCCTGTAAAACACACCGTCTGCAGAGACACACAATATCACCTCAAACGCCTGATCACATGACCTTAAAGAAACAGTTCCCTCTGAATGTTCTGGCTTGTGTTGTATAACAGAGAGAGAGGTCAGAGCGCTGACCTTTGACCCCGGCTGACTGATGACCCGGTCAACAGGACACTCGCAGCGGCGTGATGAACGGGACACACATTTACAGAACTAACGCATCTGGATTATCAATGCATTTCTCAAAGAAACTGACTGAGCTTGTGCTATAGAGTGAACAAACTTTAATGTTGGCTTGTCAAAGCCTTGTTTGAAATAATGCATAATAAAGCTACATTGCAATGCATTATATCTTTTCATAAATAACTGTCACCAAAGTTAAAATGCATTGTAGTATTTGTTGTGTTTTAATGGATTTTACTTGCTAAAAGTATAACAATAAATAGATACTGTGTTTACAATTATTCATGAGATCACACAATGCATTACAAGGTGCATTACAGGGCATATTTAATTATAATTCATTATATATACAGTAAAGGCTTTAAGTGAAGTGTTACCACTATTTTAAAGTAGATGCCAAGATAACACTTTTTAGTTTCATTCAGTTTAAATAGATGCACTACATAACTAGGGTTGGGTATCGTTTGAATTTTATCGATTCCGATTCTTATCAATTCCTAGTTTCGATTCCAATAAGATAAAAAATCCAATATAAAAAAAATTAAGTCA
>NW_015648673.1:1551-5790 GCF_001515625.1 Sinocyclocheilus rhinocerous | reverse complement strand
TAAATTAAATTAAATTAAATTAAATTAAATTAAATTAAATTAAATTAAATTAAATTAAATTAAATTAAATTAAATTAAATTAAATTAAATTAAATTAAATTAAATTAAATTAAATTAAATTAAAATTAAACATTAATTTCAATTAAAAATACATAAATGAAATGTAATATATAAATAAATAAGAATACAAATTAAACAATTTTTTTTTTAAATCAAATTTTTAATATTTGAGTTTGAGAAAGTTTAGTATGGAAACCTCAACCTTCTGTACTTTTCATGACCATACAGAGGTGAATTAAAGTAGTCATGGATTTTACTGTCATCATAAACAAACACATGATTCTATTTTGGCGTTATGAATGTTGCCATGGAAACGAGTAATGTCTAAGTACAAGAACATGAACAACTGAGCAATATCTTCAAGTTTTCATCTAAATATTACAGAGAACTGGATCATTTTTCCTCTTTTATTTAGTAACTCATTGAATGGTGTTTAAAGTCCTTGTGTCGGTCCGGTTTGAAACGAAGCGCTGTGGGTTCGTTTGGCTCTGGATCTTTGAAGTGGAATGAGCCGCATTGAAGACATTCCTGCATTATAAAAACACAAACGCGTCGGAACGATCGCTGTGAAAGCACACGCCGCAGAAGAATGCCTCCGTGATTTCAGCACGACTCTTTCTGGATGGAGACATCAGAGTCATCCAGACTCGCCAATGCATTCAAACGCATTGAAGAGATGAACACAACTCTTCTAAAATGCACCTGCTAGAAACATGCAATGTGTTAAATCATATTATTCTGTTCTTTCGGACGTACACTTTAAGTGTTATTTATTAAAATAATTAACTGAGGGACGAGTCGAATGATTTCCGGTGCTAATCTACAGCTTGTCGATGGAGTTAAGCTGTATTTAACCCAGAATATTCCTTTCATACGTGCTGGGTTATACATCACATCAGTGACACGGCCAACGCTCGGAGCCAGAATCCAATAACAGACTGTGATTATTGATTAGACACGGAAGAAATCAGGACAGATGATCTGCGATTCTTCCAGGTTAGTTTAGTTCAACTGAACATGTTTTTACCATCAGATCAAGAGTTTATAGAGACATCATCACAGTTAGGGTTAAACAAAACTCAGTTTAAGAACTGGTTCTTTCAATTCCTCATCGGCCGCTGAAGTGCAGGACTGGAAGGGAATGGAAAAGCATCAGGGAAAAAGCGCAATAATCCACGCAGGGGGGAAACACTCATTTGTTTGGAATGGCAATAAATTCCAGACTTTACCGTGTGCCACAGCAGGCCTCACACACACACACACACACACACAGAGAGAGAGAGAGAGAGACCTCGTGAAAGCAGCGGTGGTAGAATCTTTTGAATATCTAGGGATTGTGTTGAAAGGTGCTCCACGCATTCTGTTTATCATTATTTACAGGCCTCCAAAATACTCTCTAGCCTTTGCTGAAGAGTTCACAGAAATGCTATCAATGGTTTCCTCAGAGTTTGACTGTTTTGCTATTGCAGGGGATTTTAATATTCACATAGATAATGCAGAAAACAAAACTACAAAAGAAATTATAACTGTTTTAAACACTTTTGACCTGATTCAGCATGTGCATGAACCCACACACAATCGTGGACATACTCTAGATTTAATCATCAGTAGAGGTCTAAACATTTCACCCATTGTTATTAAGGACGTAGCACTATCTGATCACTTCTGTATTTTATTTAATATATTGATCTCTGTTACCACTGAATCTAGATCTGTCTCTGTCAGAAAGAGATGCATTAACGAAAACACTAGTGTGCTATTTATGGAGGCTATATCTTTAACACCAAGCATTTCTGCAGACTCTGTTGATCTCCTCCTTGATTCCTTTAACTCAAAAGTTAAGAATGTCATTGATGACATTGCTCCTGTGAAAGTCAGCAAGAAGACTGGCAGACAGAAATCAGCTTGGAGAAAATCAACAGCAGTTCAGAGTATGAAAAGACAATGCAGAAAAGCAGAACGGATGTGGCGGAAGACGAAACTTGAAATCCACTATAGCATATATAAAGACAGCCTTCGTGCTTTCAATGTGGAACTAGGCAAAGCTAGACAGTCATTCTTCTCAAACCTTATAAACAGTAACTTAAACAACACTCGCACTCTTTTTGCTACTGTTGAGAGACTGACAAACCCCCCAAGTCAGATTGCCAGTGAAATGCTCTCCGACAGCAAATGCAATGAGTTTGCTTCCTTCTTTTCTGAGAAGATCAATAATATCAGGAAGGCGATTAGCACATCCCCAAGTTATGCAGAGGTTAGACAGATTCGACCACAATATCAAAAAGAAGATACTATGTCTGCTTTTGAAGAAATTGATAGCAAAATTTTGGAAGAAATAGTACAGCACCTTAAATCGTCAACCTGCTATCTTGACACACTTCCCACATATTTTTTCAAAAGGGTGCTTAACTGTTTGGAAGCAGATCTCTTAGAAGTGGTGAACGCCTCACTTCTTTCTGGGACTTTTCCAAACTCCCTGAAAACTGCAGTTGTTAAACCCCTTCTGAAAAAGAGCAATCTTGATAACACCATATTGAGCAACTATAGACCAATATCAAACCTTCCTTTTATAGGAAAGATTATTGAAAAGGTAGTCTTTAATCAGCTGAACAAATACTTAAACTCAAATGGATACCTGGACAATTTTCAATCTGGTTTTCGACCGCATCACAGCACAGAGACAGCGCTCATTAAGATAATAAATGATATTCGCTTAAATTCTGAATCTGGCAAAATATCAGTGCTGGTACTACTAGATCTCAGTGCTGCGTTTGACACTGTCGATCATAACATACTACTAGAGAGACTGGAAAACTGGGTCGGGCTTTCTGGGATGGCAATCAAATGGTTCAGGTCATACTTAGAAGGGAGAGGTTATTATGTGAGTATAGGAGAGCATAAGTCTAAGTGGACGTCCATGACATGCGGAGTCCCACAAGGCTCAATTCTTGCACCGCTCTTGTTTAGCCTGTATATGCTCCCACTAAGTCAAATAATGAGAAAGAACCAAATCGCCTATCACAGCTATGCAGATGATACCCAGATTTACCTAGCCTTATCTCCAAATGACTACAGCCCCATTGACTCCCTCTGCCAATGCATTGATGAAATTAACAGTTGGATGTGCGAGAACTTTCTTCAGTTAAACAAGGAAAAAACTGAAGTCATTGCATTTGGAAACAAAGATGAAGTTCTCAAGGTGAATGCATACCTTGACTCTAGGGGTCTAACAACTAAAAATAAAGTCAGGAATCTTGGTGTGATTCTGGAGACAGACCTTAGTTTCAGTAGTCATGTCAAAGCAGTAACTAAATCAGCATACTATCATCTCAAAAACATTGCAAGAATTAGATGTTTTGTTTCCAGTCAAGACTTGGAGAAACTTGTTCATGCCTTTATCACCAGCAGGGTGGACTATTGTAATGGTCTCCTCACCGGCCTTCCCAAGAAGACCATTAGACAGCTGCAGCTCATCCAGAACGCTGCTGCCAGAATTCTGACTAGAACCAGAAAATCTGAGCATATTACACCAGTCCTCAGGTCCTTACACTGGCTTCCAGTTATATTTAGGATTGATTTTAAAGTACTTTTACTCGTTTATAAATCACTCAATGGCCTAGGACCTAAATACATAGCAGATATGTTCACTGAATATAAACCTAACAGACCACTCAGATCATTAGGATCAAGTCAGTTAGAAATACCAAGGGTTCACACAAAACAAGGGGAGTCTGCTTTTAGTTATTATGCCGCCCGCAGTTGGAATCAGCTTCCAGAAGAGATCAGATGTGCTAAAACATTAGTCACATTTAAATGCAGACTCAAAACTCATCTGTTTAGCTGTGCATTCATTGAATGAGCACTGTGCGATGTCCGAACTGATTGCACTATATTCTATGTATAATCGTTTTCTTAAATTCATTTTAAACCTCTTAAATCAATTTTTTAAATAATTTTCAAAGTTTTAAATTCCTTGTTTTATTGTTGTGATTATTTTTTTTCTTTTCTTTTATGTAAAGCACTTTGAATTACCATTGTGTATGAAATGTGCTATACAAATAAACTTGCCTTGCCTTGCCTTGCCTATCTCTATCTATCTTTCTATCAAACTGGATTTTGACCTTTGACCTGTACATCAAATACTTACATCTATCTATCTATCTATCTATCTATCTATCT
>NW_015648673.1:0-705 GCF_001515625.1 Sinocyclocheilus rhinocerous | reverse complement strand
AAAAATTTAAAATTAAATCAATATAAAACAAAATAAAAAAAATTAATATATAATACATAATAAACTATATATTATATACTTTTATTTTATATAGTTTATTTTACATTAGATATTATATATTAAATAAATATAAAAAATAATTAATATTAAATAAACTAATAAAATAAAAAGCACTAATTGCTGGCTTTATATGACAAAATCATTTAAAATGTTCATTAAATACCACACAGATGTAATGTTATTGAGTTTTTTGCAGTAGTGATCACACAGATAAAATACTGAAATACTGAATAAAAAATAAATAAAAAAAACACTCACCAAAAAACAGAATCTGTTCAGTTCTGGTGATTTTGTCAGAACAGCAACAGAGTTTCAGCAGAGTTTACTTCTGCTCTGCATGATGAAGAACTCAGAACTCAGCAGAAATGATGCTGCAGATGCACTTATTTATCAACAAGGTCTTTTGCGATGTAGGCTTTCATAAAGCAACAAAGTAATGGAGAGAATGACTCACCATATTTACATTTTTGTACTGTATTGTTTGCAAGAAAAAGCACGCTAATTACTATTACGCCGATGTGAGACTATGAAAGGTCAGTATGGTTGTTTGATTATCAGTTGGGTAAAGCACAGGTTTCCAGCCAGTGTTTTTACGCTGCAGTAAATGCATGTGATGAACGTCTGATCTCACCTGCAGCATCCAGT
>NW_015648672.1:0-530 GCF_001515625.1 Sinocyclocheilus rhinocerous | reverse complement strand
ACCTGACTGCTGTAGCGCCCTCACTCGAGGGGGCGAGCTCTCCCGCGCCGTCGGCGGCAGCTCACTTGAGGGGGCGAGCTCTCCCGTGCCGTACCGTTGCCGGGCGGCAGCTGGGAATTTTGCTCGTTGGAGCTCACTGAGCCCTGAAGCACCGAGGGTGGCAGGGTTATCAGTGACTCTCCGTGAGGGCACTGAGGAGGATCGGGCACCGTATACTGAGGTGTTATCCTTTCCTCCCCAGGTGGGGCTGCCCTCAGGGGCCTGACGATGTTGGCGTCAGGACCGCTTAGTCGAGGTCCTCTTCGACAAAATAACGGTCCGCAGATCCGTCTTCGGTCTAGAGGACCCTGACTGAGAGCGTCGCCCCGACCCCCGTTCTTTTTGCGGAGGGGTACGGGTTGCAACGCTCTGTTTTTGTGACTGGCGATATGAGGAGCCTGACGGCTGGGGCTGCTCCCGCTCAGCAGCCCCATAGGCCTGGGAGTGACGAGGGAGGAACCGTTGAAACGCCGCCGCTTGCTTTCTCGCCT
>NW_015648671.1:0-1409 GCF_001515625.1 Sinocyclocheilus rhinocerous | reverse complement strand
ATTACTTTTATATCGTTGCTGTCTATTTTATAGAACATTAAAAAACTTCCTGGCGTTGAGACATATATAGAACATACAAAAAAACTTCCTGGCGTTGTGAGACATATATGCAGTGAATGAATCTTCATAATGTTTCACTTGATTATACATTTAGTCAGGAATCATGGTTTGGAAAAAGTAACTAGTAAAATATGTACAAGTTATGTCACAGTAACACAATAGCAACTAATGCAAGTAGGCAAATAAAAAAGACTTACTATATCCTCCACTGAATATCACGCCGGCGCGTTCTTCTGAGGAAAATCCAAAGCTTATTTCTCTCAGCACGTCTTCTTCCAGAAGCGAAGTAGCTGAGATGAACTTTAGGAAAAGTCTCGCTGCTTTGTTTGCTGTGATGTGGGCGTTTACATGCACTTCTCACGGGGACTATTGTAATAACAAAAGCGCGATCGGCGAGTGGGCGTGGTCACATTAGTGATAATGAAGGCGACGGCCAAGACTTGACATCGCGTTGGTTTCATACTGATTACTTTGTCACATAATATTTGTTTTCGTCATGACTTACTTCGTTTAAAAGTAGACATGTTAAGCTTTCTATAGATATATCTCTCGTGTGTGTGTCAAATATTCGCTGAGTTTCAGTTCATTTTAGTGACGTGTTTCAAACAGATATGCGCGGAGAATGAGACGGCTAAAAGCACACCCTGTTTATTTTCTTTATTTTGCAAAAGCACAATGTTTTGTTGATATTGTGAGTGTACACAAATAAAAGTAGACCCTTTACAGATTTAAATGCTGTATTACTCTTATATGTACGGTCAACTATGAAGGAGCATTTTAGTTCTTTTCGCTGTCATCATTCAAATCGGCAAAAAGTTCCGCTGGCGGAACTGTCGACCCCAGGAGGTTAAGCATGAAATACATAAAGACTCTTCCAATCATAATAGAGGTACCAATTCAAGCACCTACTTTATCTGCATTTAAATAATCCAGCAAATATGGACACAAATGCATATCTCAAGTCACGCCATATTCTAACCTGGACTATCAAGCACACACTTTTAGGTTGACAGTCTTTTAAACTCATAACCTTTGTTTTATCATGCCCCGCCAACAGGTCCGTTAGCTCAAACCTGCTCGGGAGCAGGCTTATTTCACATAAACAGTTGTAGCGAATCAGCTCAAAGGGGAAATAGGAATAATTAATCATAACTAGTTATAATTAATTATAAATATTTAGATCCACTGTAAGTATTTACTTGACCTCTCAGGGTCAACTGTCTGTCAATTCTAAGAACGTTAATTTCCTGGTTAAGGGAAATAACTTTCTTACTGTACAATACTACACAAAGCATGTAGCAAATATCTGCATGATTAGGGACTGCGGTTATGAGCAAACAATGAACAAC
>NW_015648670.1:22390-24600 GCF_001515625.1 Sinocyclocheilus rhinocerous | reverse complement strand
TCTTCAGGCAGTTGCAGGACCTGATGAAACATCCCACATATATCCTCACTTATGACGACACAATGCTCCCTGAACCGCAGGAGGAGACCAAGGAGAGAGGGTCTTAGAACTGGACCAGGTAGCAAGGAGTCATTAGGGTTCAGCCCCTCATATTCAAAGGAATAGTTAAACACTAGGCAGTTTTTACCATTGTGAGTATTGTGTGGAAAACATATTGTGTGGAAAATACCAGTTCTCTCCTGTGGCTCCCTGTCCCTCATTTAGCAGTTTGATGGCAGCACCAGTCAACTCCAGCTTCTTTATCTCAGATTTATACACCTCTGCCTTCTCTGGTGACCGAGCGAGCTGATGCTCCATGTCTCTGAGACTAGGCATGACTGCTTCCTTTGGAGCACAAAAGAGGGGGAAATCCTTCCTGTGCAATAAAGGTGTTGTGTAGCCAAATATTCCATTGACATCAACCCATGTAATCTTGGCTTCCAAGAGACTGATAGCCTCTCGATCCTCCTTAGATCGGGTAGCTTTCTTCTCACATCGGTACGGCAAGACATCGATCTGCCAGAGCCTTTCGACATCCCTCCTCAACTGTAGTTCAGCAGGGCTGAGGGACAAGAAGAAGCACTGTTGAGCTGTTAGCTGATCTTTCAAGAGTCTTACAGGTCCCTGCAATGTCCACCTGAACCTTGTCTGAATAGCTGCAGGTCCTCCAGAGGGGCCAGCTCAGGCCCAAGGTTGACTCTCGTGGGTCGGCTTATTCTTAATAGAGCCACATCTCCTGCTCAATGGAGGTGGGGAGTTGGGGTGGGGGGGTAACAACTTCTATTGCATTACTGGCCCATTGTCGGATGTTGAAACCACCAAAGGATAAGAGGGCGCATAACTTATCTACTAACTGACATGCTTTTTGTACAGAGGGTAAACATTGTAGACAGTTGTCCATGTAGAAGCATTTATCCACTGAGAATCTCACATCCTCATTAGGAGTACTGTGCAGAGCCACGTGCCGCTGGAGGGTGAAGGTGGCACAGCAGGGGCTGCACGTAGTCCCGAAGGGGAGGACTTGCCATTCATAAGTATCTGGAGGGTCATCTCATCGCAGGTCATGCCACAGGAAACGTAGAAGTGGTGTGTCTTCAGGCAGTTGCAGGACCTGATGAAACATCCCACATATATCCTCACTTATGACGACACAATGCTCCCTGAACCGCAGGAGGAGACCAAGGAGAGAGGGGCTTAGAACTGGACCAGGTAGCAAGGAGTCATTAAGGTTCAGCCCCTCATATTCGAAGGAATAGTTAAACACTAGGCAGTTTTTACCATTGTGAGTATTGTGTGGAAAACATATTGTGTGGAAAATACCAGTTCTCTCCTGTGGCTCCCTGTCCCTCATTTAGCAGTTTGATGGCAGCACCAGTCAACTCCAGCTTCTTTATCTCAGATTTATACACCTCTGCCTTCTCTGGTGACCGAGCGAGCTGATGCTCCATGTCTCTGAGACTAGGCATGACTGCTTCCTTTGGAGCACAAAAGAGGGGGAAATCCTTCCTGTGCAATAAAGGTGTTGTGTAGCCAAATATTCCATTGACATCAACCCATGTAATCTTGGCTTCCAAGAGACTGATAGCCTCTCGATCCTCCTTAGATCGGATAGCTTTCTTCTCACATCAGTACGGCAAGACATCGACCATGGCTCCAATACATAATAATCATCTCTTTCTTCCTCCCTTTTCAGATTCCATATTCTCTTTCTGGGAAAAGAAAGGTCTGAAATGCTTTGAAGATCTTTTCATTAATAATGTGTTTGCAAGTTTTTTCTGAATTATCGTCATCATTTAATTTGCCTTCCTCTCACCTATGTCGGTACTTTCAAATTAGGCACTGTGTCTCCTCTCTGCTTTCTGGGTTTCCCTCTCTGCCTACAAAGTCTCCATGGGAGGAGGCGTTTAAACCGAATCTTCATATGGGTGGGATTACTATACATTATTTGGATAATTAGTAATAAATAAATAAATTAAATTTATATCTGATTCTGTTGCACTGAAGTGAATACAAATAATATATAAACTTATTATCATAGCATATGCTAAGGAAAATGAATGATTATTAATGCTATTTGTTTGTTTTCTAAAAAGCACAAGCTGCGACTGTGCCAGACATTACTTCATGCAGAGAACATAAGTTAGGCTACATAATCACATAACTGAATGCCA
>NW_015648670.1:13944-22301 GCF_001515625.1 Sinocyclocheilus rhinocerous | reverse complement strand
TAATTAATTAACATTGTTAACATTAACATTTGGTATGAAAGTGACAGCAGCTTTGTTGTCTGTCAGTCTGTGTTAAAGAACAAAAGAAAAAAAAACTGCTCAAATCTGCTCTTGACTAAATCACTTTTTCATATTTAATATGGATTAATATATAAATATAATCTATATCTATGACTTTATACGTCATAGTATTTAGTTCCTGTTAGTTTTAGGCTAGCCTGAAAAAGTTAAAACACAGTTTGTTTCATTTGTATCCTTGTGCTATTGCTAGTAACTTGTTCATTTATTACTGACCGTTTGTCTTTATGTAACATTATTTATTAAAATGAAAGGTTAATTGAGTCAGAAACAATGAAAACACTAACTTTTTCTTGAGGTGTTTGTGAGGCCGCTTCATGTGCGCGTATGGCAAGCCGTTTTAGCATTTAAAAGTTTGTTTTGACTATCCATAAATATAATTTAAGATAGGAACAATTGTATTTTGACGAGTCATAATTATAATTCGACTAGTCACAATGACAGTTAGAGATATCTGCAATTATAATTGCACTAGTAAGAAATCGGATTAGAGATATCTCTAAATACTTTGACTAGTCAAAACTCCATTTAAGACATCTGTAATGACGTCACAGATATCTTCAATAGGGCGTCACACATACGCAAAGGTAATTAGAGATATCTCTAATTCAGTTTCGACTAGTCACAATTATATTTTAAGATATCTGAATCGTACCTGCTCCTAGTTGAATGTGCTGTTGTGTGACGTGAGACTAAATTTACTCAGCTCCTCCCAGAGCCCCTCCCCGACTAATGCTTAGTGCTAACTGCTAACAACAGTGGTCTGCTTTTCTTGTCATCTTTTTGAACCGGTTCAATGAGTCGATCTGTCCGAAAAGAACCGGTTCGCGGAAATGAATCGGACTTTGCATTTGGGTGATTGGGAACGAGTGGGTTTGGTGTCTATTTGCAAAAGCACTGCAGAGATAAAATCGGTTTGCAATTGTGCCATCAAATTTGTTGATGTGTTAAATAATAACGGTTTGGTATATCATCAAGAAATCCATGTTTTTTTTGCCGGCATGGTCTGAAGATAATCTGAATTGAATTTGGTGAAAATCATTTTAACTGTCTAAAGGAGAAGTTAGAAAAAGTAGGTTTTTTAAAGATTTTCAAAATGCAAACAGCAAGTTCAACCTACTATGGCATCATTGTTGTTCTCGGTTTGACTCAAGGAATCTATCATTACAATAGGAAAAACATTATCAGTTTTTGAAATGTCATTATATTGCCCCGAAACATCTTGAGTATCATCAGGACATGATGCTGATGATGCCTAACAACTTTCAAAAAGACACGCCAATGAGTTCATAAAATACAGTATAATAACAAATAGCATTTTATGACAAAATTCAAAGTTAGCCGCCTTTTAAAGCACCTCTGAAGCACTTTAAACAGCTCAGTCTGTGTCACAGCACACAGATCCAACTAACTGTGAATTATCACCTGTCAGAGAGACTCGTGGCGCTGCCAAACCCACCGGATGAAAGGGAAAATGTGGTGTTAATAAAGGACTCTGGATCTGATGTGTAGAAACACTGACTTCTTCGGAGACGCTCATGTTAACAATTTCAAAATACTTTAAAACTGTTTTAGAGTTCCTTTACTACAAGTGAGTCTTGGACAATGGAAACCTTTTCAGTAACTAAGAAATTTTATCACTAATAATTTAATGACATTATTTCTATTTAACAGCATGCAGACTGAAAGAAAGAAGTGAAACTGACAGTAATGTAAATAATAGCTATAGATTGCATTCAGAGCAAATGTGTGGCTGACAATATGCAGATCTCACTGAAGAACATGTTTCACAACGGCTGTCGTGTCAAAGTCTGGCCCCCTGTGTTTCTCCATATTAGTGGTTATGGTTATGATCAAACATTAAGGAACCGAGTTCAACACAACACCCGCATCAGTCAGCGCAGGAGGATTTAACCTGTTGAGGTGTTTGCAGAATATCTGTACATTAAATCTGCCTGAACTGTTACCACTGAACATCAACCACAAGTGAGGGACTGTTCCTATTACAGTATCAGTGTACTGTACTTTACATTTAAGCATCAACGAAAAGACATATTAGTACTGAAATCTACTTGAATTTGAGTGGATATTGTCATGGAGAAACTCGGTTCGCTCTCAGAAGAATCAGAAATAATGACTTCCAGAAGTCAAAATTAGACTGTATTGCACAAAGACAAAAAAAAATTAAGTTGCCAGCTGTTCATTTGAAATAGTTTAATCAATATTTACAAGAGAAATGTGAAGCAAGACTTCTCCATTATGACAATACATAGCCACTCATTTAGCAACATTTCAACATCTGTAGATCAGAGGAAGTTAAAAACCACAGGAGGAGCTGAGAGTATACTTATATTTATATAAGTATAATTTATATTTATATTTATAAATATATTTAAAGAAAGAGTTGTGAGCGTATAATGAAGAGGAAGACTGACAGAAAGAGACAATGGCTGATACGTGTCATCTGTGTCAGCTGGGACTGATCTTTCTCTCTTCACTTCTCACAGGTAAAGAGATCTCTGTTTTCTCTTCAAGACATTTAATAAATATATATCTGGAGAGTGTGTTGTTTGCATTAAGTGAGGAAAAAAGACTGCATGATCTGAATCTTCTGCTTTTTATGCTGGTATGTTTTATGTTTTCATGTATTAAAATATAGTATAATAATCACGTATATTTTCTTGTGTTTCAGGTTCCAGTGGAGTGGATGATGTTCATGTGTTCATCAGTTCATCTACCATGTTTTTCGTGGTAATTTTATGATTATGTTGTCTATTTAAAAAGGGCAAATTCTTAATTTAATCTCTCATGATGATTGAAGAGTGTGTGATTTGTGTTATTTTGTGTTTCAGTCTCTTCATCTTCATCATTCTCACAGACTGAGATCAGTGCAGGCCGCTCTCTGACTCTCTCCTGTCAGTTGTATTGATTTGCTGAAGTCTCTTGTGATGATTTGATTAATTCTGAGGGATGAATCAGGCTGGTGATAAACTGATAAACTCAGACTCCAGATATCAGATATTATTCTCATCAGATCACTGCATCAGCACTCTGACTACAACACTCTCTGATACCCCACCACGCACCTGTGACAGCACCATCTCTCTGCTGAACGAAGAATGAAGATCACAACAGAGAGTGGAGATGTGAAGTTACTCACAGAGATCAAGTCAAGAGCTCAGTCCCATATACTGTCAAGAGTTCAGGTGAGAAATTAGCTTTCCTGACTCACTTTCAGAAGACTCTCTGATACAGAGACATGCCATGAGGACTAATAATATCATTCATTCAGAAAAACTGAAGAGCTGCATATAAACTGGTCTAAGCAAAACCCTACCAACCCTCATTATTGCTGAACAGAATTTCTGCTTTTGATTTACATTCATGTCTTTCCAGTGCTCTGGCTGTTTCTCCTCTTTTTTCACTCCTGATATGTTGTTGAGCTTCATGATGATGAAAAATCTTTTGAGCTTCAACTCTCTCCTCACAGTTTCATTCTCCTTTCCATCTCGGGACATAACAGGGTGTCCTATAACTGTCTATTTGAGCCGTAACAGCTGCCCGAGTCTTACTTACAGCTTTTAGTTACTTTGCTGGCAGTTCAGAGACCTAAACAATCATTTATAGCTGGAAACAGCCCCGATATAAACACCTCTCTTCACAATAACTGCCACTGCAAACTGATGATGGAACACAGACTTTGAAAAAGCTCATTCACTTTGTATGTCATGTAATGATGAAGTATGAAAATATGATGTTGATGTCCTACAGTATAATGACGTGTCTGAACGTTCATCTTCTGCAGCTCCAGATTCAACACAGATTCCAGTCTCTGAGACAACATCGAGCCGAACTACAGCAGCAGCTCCTACACAAGGTTCATCATCTCTCTCACACATCAGAGTTCATTCATCATTTCTGTGACGTGAAGCTCACGTATAATGAGATGTTGATGATGTTCATCGTGTCTGAACTGAACTAATATTCATGATCACAGATCCAGCAGAAACTGAAGTCAGCAGGACTGCTGGATTATTATTCAGAGGTACCACACATCTTTACATTGTTCATCATTTCACAGCTTTGATTTCATTCCCAGTTTCACAGATTGAGTCTGTTTTCTCTTGATTGTGTCTCTCATCTTTCCTGCAGTGATTGTGATTATTGTTGAGTTTGCAGTGTTTGCTGCTCCTGCTGTGATTCTTCTTCAGATCATCTGTGCAAGAAGAGCTGGTGAGTTTTTCAGCTTCACACAATCTGCAACAATATTTAAAATAGCACAAACTTAGAGGATTGTTCATCATATTAGTATTATTTTTCTTCTCAGAAAACAAAGACAAATCTCTGACCACCCTGAAGAAATAGTGATGTCATCCATTTATTTTCATTTATATGGAGTTAATGGATATTTGCATGCAGTGTACAAAGTCATTTTCTTGTGTTTGGTATATAACCTGCTTTAAATACAGTATTAAATACAGTAATGGACAGATTGATGGTATAATAATATCTGTTCTGTGTGATGGAGCTGCTTCTTTTATCTCATCTGTTCATTTGTTTTCTTCGTTTTTTACAGTTTTTATTTTTTTATTATTATTTTTAAATGTTGGATGATTGCTACTAATTTTCTTAATAAAACCTCTGCACTTGTGTTTAATATTTCACCTTTGCTGAGATATTTCTTACAAATCTGGTGGTTCCCCTTCATGAGCTCGTAATGTGAGGATGCGTTAAACTGAAGCAAAGCAACAAAGATGAACAAATAATGGAAATGATTAATTCATGTTCATAATAATTCATATAACGTTATTGTGGTTAGTTCAGAAATCCATGTTGATAAACCAATGACTTCCACACACTTCACCTTTGCTCACAGCTGGGCTACAATCTGATGCTCATCTAATTCTGGACAAGCCCTGCCTATTCAGACACAAATGGACCAATGGAAGCTGTATTTAGTGAGCAGCCAATCAGATTGAGCTGATGTCAACTCCACCCACTATATACATATTCTACTCTGTTCATGTCATCTGAAGATGAGACTATAGTAACACTGTAACTGTGACACTGACACACAAACAGACTCATGAAATTATTTTTATTAATAGTTTTATTAATACATTTCTTTGGGCTCTTGCAAGCAGATTCTTCTTCAGTCACGATCTAATTACTAATCAGTTTACTGCTTTAAGTCCTAAGAAGCCCTCAGATATTTGGCTGTAAATTTAATGTAAATCTAATATATAAAATTAGTGACCATAATAAAAGAGAATATTTAAAAGGAGAACTTGTGATAAGTAATCTGCTCACATACTGTATATTGATTTAATTTTATAGAAATTCAGAGGGATGTTGATTTAATTCAAATAAGGTTTTAAATCAGTTAATTAAACAATCTAAACTCATTCAATGGTTAACTGAAAGGAGTTTAATGGCGTGCAGCAGCTCACTTACAGAAAGAAGAGGAAGTGACGTCAGAGTGATTCAGATTCACAGCATCATCTAATCTGGGTTCAGAGAAGACCACGGCTCTACTGCGGTCAAACTGAGTTCTGAGTAACATGAGTAACGAGTTTACAAACCTCAACAGTGAGATCACAGCTCTGAAACACACAAACTGCTATAATTAATACACTATTTTAGTTACGAAAGTGTAGAACGGCTGTCAGCCATCTCAAGATTGTAAGTAGGTTTTGACTCTGATGCGAAACATCACTGTAAAACTTCATATGGAAAATGATGCTTCCATAATCTTAACAGGGTTCAGAGATGAGCACCGTAGTGAGCACTTTGCACAGAATCTCTCCTGACACTTAAACTTGTGGAATTCATTGAAGAACATGGGACTGGTTGCGACAGTCTTGTGTATCGTGAGAAGTTTTTCATCCTCATATAGGATGTGCTTGTCTTCATCAATGGCCAGTTTGACGGATTTAGAGCAGCTGCAGCAGAAATAATTCTGTTCATCCACATCTTCACCAAAAAACACTGTGTCATTTTAGCATGAATGCCCTACATCTGGCCCTTTCTGTGGCAGATCTTGATTTGTCTTCGCTCAATTCTCAAAGAGTTTGACCAATGCTGGACAGATGCAAGATCATAGTTTCCAGTTTCACTTTAATCAACTAATCGAGGTATTTGAGTTTACCTGAAAACCAGAGCTAGGTGTTTGGACGAGGAACCCTGCTTTACATGAAATCACTGAAATAAATACTTTAGATACACTGCATCAATGAAACTAACAGTGAACTCGTAAACAGATTGCAGCAAACATTTTAACGAAGGAAAAGGTTGAGAAATGCAGTTAGAAACCAGGTTAAAGAAAGAAGAGGAAGTGTTATGTGAATGTGTGAGAATTCACAGCATCATGCGTCCAAACTGGGTTCAGAGATGATCTCAGATCTGTGTGGGTTAAACCAGTGTGGTCAAACTAACCGAGTTCTCACAGTCAGCAGCAACACACTTCAGAAAACACTAGAACACAAACCACAACACAAAGAGACAAAAGATGACCGTTATTGCTGAGAGGAGAACAAATCTTACAGTGCTGTACAAATGCACGTTTATACACAACTTCATTTGATTTGAAGTATTTTGCACTCACAGATAAACATCTGAATGTCTGTTCAGTAGTGCCTATGTAACTGTGTTTAGTAATTACGGTGCTTCTAATTTAGTGATTGTACCAAATACATACATTTAATTCACTTTATACATATAACATTTTAGCAATTTCTGTTTTATTAGCAAATTATATGCAATTTCTATTTAAATTAACACAAACCGCAAAGTTTTACTTCCAGTCACATACATACGCTCTCAAATGCCCAAGACCGTAAGTGTAGATATTGGGATGGCCAAAGGTTTGGTGTCAAAAACTCATTTTGACATCATGCCATCAAATTTGTAGATGTGTTAAATGGTTTTGCCAAATGTCTGACCAATGACTTTGGAGGAGTTAAAAAAAAGTAGGGTTTCAAAGATTTTTCAAAAGGGCTGACAGCAAGTTTGACTGACTATGACATTATTAGTATTATTGTCATTAGTACGACTCAAGGAAGGAAGTCATCGATAGTGAATACCTTTTCAGTAAAACCAGGTTTATCACTAATACTTTATTGAATTTAGTTCTAGAATTTAACAACATGCAAAAAAAAACTGCTAAAAAAAGAAGTGAAACTAACAGTAATGCAAAGAACAGCCCATAGATTGTGTTCAGAGCAAATGTGTGTTGAGCAACAATATGCAGTTCTCACACTGAAGTACTGTACATGTTTCATGTCCATTGTCGTTTCAAAGTCTTGTGTTTCTCCAGGTTAGTGGTTATGGTTAGGCAGTTCATAGGAAATATAGAAGAAACAGAGCTCAACACAACACTGGTAACAGTCAGCACTCATCTCTCGAGGGAAGATTTAACCGATTGAGGCGTTTACAGAACGCTGCAGGTTAAAACAACCTGAGCTCTTCTGAGTTCTCCCACTTCTCCATTATGACTGGCATTGTGTCACTAAATAGCAGCTTTTAAACACTGAGTCCGTCAGATCAGAGGAAGTGAACAAACACAGGAGGAGCTGAGAGTATTTAAAGAAAGAGTTGTGAGCGTATAATGAAGAGGAAGACTGACAGATAGAGGAAATGGCTGATACGTGTCATCTGTGTCTGCTGGGACTGATCTTTCTCTCTTCACTTCTCACAGGTAAAGAGATCTCTGTTTTCTCTTCAACACATTTAGTGGAATTAGTCTGAGAAAGAGTTCATTTGAACAGGATCAGTTTATTCTTCTGTTACAAACAGAACATACTGGATTATTCCTGAACGACCTAAAACTAGACAGTTTCACACTCAAACATCTGATGCTGAATTATCTTCATATTAAGAGTGTGTTTGTGATTTTAACAGCTCTCTGATAAAGAAAAATAGTTTGTTCTTGAGAGCTATATACAGTATATATATATATATATATATATATATATATAAATATTTCTCTAGTATTCTGATGTTGGTCAGAAAAAATGTTTTGTAGAAAAACAAAATACAAAGTATTTCTAGATAATGTTTATTAATATGTTCAATTATTTAGTAATATTTATTGCTTAATTTTGTGCATGCATTTTTGCTTTGTGTATACAAAGTTTTCTTCATAATATCATGCTTTTTTTTTTTTTATTCTACACACACACACACACACACACACATACTTAGCTAAATCGTGACATAATATATATATATATACTGTAAAACTCAATTAATTAGACAGGCTTTTTGATTAATAAAATTTT
>NW_015648670.1:5025-13124 GCF_001515625.1 Sinocyclocheilus rhinocerous | reverse complement strand
TGTGAGAGAGAGAGAGAGTGTGTGTGTGTGTGTGTGTGTGTGTGCGTGTGTTGGCTGCACGTCACGTCACTTTATAATATTTTCAGAGCGGTGATCTCACTGTTGAGGTTTGGAAACATGTTATTGTTGGCTGTGTGAACTCAGTTAGTTTGAGCGCCGAGGTTATTAAAGAAACTCGTTCATGCAGTTTTTTTTTGGTTGGCCAATACTGTTATTGATTCTTAAAAAAAAAAATGGTGATATCATATGCATGCATATTACAAACATCATCCACTACTGGCCTGGCATGCATAATACAGCGTTTTTATTCATTTTCAGTCATGGATCTGTGTGAAGAACATTGCTGTCTGTGTGCAAAATCTTTTCATTTCCATTTTCAGTGCATCGTTGTCGTGTAAATTTACCCTCAGATGCCAGTTCTTCTTCTTTGTTTCTGGTTTCTTTAATAACCTGTGTGGTCAAACTAACTATGTGTGTTGTATTATGATTATATTTAGTGTTGCACAAAAGTCTCAACTTAGACTCTGAAAGAAGCCTATACTAAGCCATGAACTGAGTTCCAGTGTTCAGTTACTATGGAAACTTGATGTCTGAAGTCACTTATGGACGTAATGATGATGCATATGAGAAATCCCCCTCAACAGGGCAGGAGACAAGAAGATGAACAATACAAGCCAATGTACGTAGAGTATAGAAAACATTCTGCTGCATCTAAATACACACACTATTTGTGCAGCAGCAGCATCGCAGATCTATTCGGCTAAGACTAAATACATTAACATAGGCATATCCATAGACAACTGTAAACTCTTCAGAAGTCAGAAATCAGAAAGAGCTTTGTCATCGAGTAAGGAATTTGACTTGACGCCAGGAGCTTCCAGTGCAGAAAAACTCATGAGATTCGTCATCAAAAATGTGTTTGTTAGCTATTTAAAAATAATAATAATAATAATAATAATAAATATACAAATGGGGATAACAGGCTTGTCTTGACCTTTGCTCGTCTGTGTAATTGAGCATGGTTAGTGTGGGCGGTACACTTAGTGTGACATGTTTCTGTAGTGTTTTCAGAGCTGTGATCTCACTGTTGTTACTGTGATCATCTCTGAACCCAGATCAGACTGATGATGGCTGTGAATCTGGACACTCATGCTGCTCTTTATGTGGTTGTCTGTCTGAACACAGGGAGCTGATGAGCAGAAGAGGAGCAGATGATGTTAAAGAAAGAAAGGCTGACAGAAAGAGAACATGTCTGATGAGTGTGATCTGTGTCTGCTGGGACTGATCTTTCTCTCGTCACTTCTCACAGGTAAACACATTTCTACACGCTCTTTATAGAGTTTGAACATGCTTTATTCTTCCTGACAGTCATGTTCTGATCTCAGACTCACATTTACAAACATTCTGGAGAGCGTGTTGTCTACATTAAGTGAGGTTAAAAGACTGTATGATCTGAATCTTCATGCTGCTGTGTTAGAGGTTATCATTTATTAATATATAATATGATGATCACTCAGATGTTCTTGTGTTTCAGGTATCAGTGGAGTGGATGACGCTCATGTGTTCATCAGTTCTGGTCAAAATGTCCGTCTGTCCTGTAATAATGCTCTTCCTGACTGCACATCAACTACATGGAACTATAACAGATTCAATCAATCAGAGACAGTTGAACTGATTAATTTAGGGATAAAGAATAAAAACACAGAGAGACATGAGAGACTGAGTCTGGGGTCTGACTGCTCTCTGAACATCAAGAACGTCACAAAAGAAGATTATGGACTTTATATCTGCCGACAATATGTGAATGGACAAAAACAAGGAACTGATGCTCGTGTTTCTCTGCATGTTCTTCATGGTAATTTTACGATTATGTGGTCAATTTAAAAAACAAATTCTTCATTTAATCTCTCATGATGATTGAAGAGTGTGTGATTTGTGTTATTTTGTGTTTCAGTCTCTTCATCTTCATCATCCTCACAGACTGAGATCAGTGCAGGCCGCTCTGTGACTCTCTCCTGTCAGTTATATTCATTTGCTGAAGTCTCTTGTGATGATTTGATTAATTCTGAGGGATGAATCAGGCTGGTGATAAACTGATAAACTCAGACTCCAGATATCAGATATTATTCTCATCAGATCACTGTATTAGCACTCTGAATACAACACTCCTGAATGAAGATCACAACAGAGAGTGGAGATGCAATGTTACTCACAGAAATCAAGTCAAGACCTCAGTCACATCTACTGTCAAGAGTTCAGGTGAGAAAACAATCTCATCAATCAGTTTTAGACCCTCATAATGTCAGTAACACTGAGGACTGTTAGTGTCATTGACGCAGAACAAACCAAGACACTAAAGCTTCTTTCAGTCTGACGGAAGAGAAACTCAAATCACTAACAGTAACAGTCCAAGAAGTTCTGTTTCATTTATTTATTTATTTTTTAAATTGAACTTTTTTATGTAATGTGGTGATCAAAGTTAAAATATGACAGTGACATTATAGGGCAGGGGTTTTCACACTTTTTGGAGCCAGGATCAATTATTTTTCTTCAAAATAACAACAAAATGTCCTCATTTGCAAAATAAAGGAAACAAACAAAAAACAATTGCTTGCTATATTACTGTCACACATGAGAAATATGCTATATAGGATCCTTGTAGCGCATAATTGTCTGTGTTTCACTCATTTGACATTAAGTGCATTATGTGAATAGGGTAGTGGGAGAAAACACCCCCTTCTGTTTTTCCCAAAATAACCACTAGATAAAGTCAAGATAATATTTTTATTGCAACTATGTGCAGCGTTGTCAAGAGTGAAGTAGAAGTTGTCATCATGAAGCTTACACTGGTGATGTACAGTATCTGAGAGAAAACAGATTTCACAGTAAATGATCTAATTCACAGCAGTAAGAAAAAAAGGCTATTAAAAAAGGCTATTAAAATTGTGTAATTCATAATTAATGATTATATTATTTTTAATTTTAAGATAAAACTGCCTGTACTCTGATTTTGTTGTAAATGTATAAAGCAAAGTGCTTTGTAAGACTGGAGCACTTTACCCCAACTGTGGAGCAAAACACCCTCTTGGTACAAAATGTTTTTTTTGTTAAAAATCTAATAACATGAAGACTCAGGACATTTTTCATACTTGGTTTATAATAAAATGAAACTAAAGGTACATCATCACTGTCTTCCTCACATCAGTGCTATGCTGTGGCTCTCAGAGACTGGTTTCTTCTCATGAGTCAGGAAGAGTCTCTAGCATTATCTATCATTATATTAGCATTAGAGTTATCTTGTGTGTTAACTAATTCAAATATGATTGACATATTCTACAGTCTGATTAATCTGAACTAGCATTCATCTTTTACAGCTCGAGCTGATTCAACGACAGCAGTCACAAACTCTCAGGATCCTCAGGATTCTGCTCATACAGGTACATGATGCTGCTGCTGCTTTTAAGCCTAAGATGATGTTACTGATGATGCTTTGACTATAATTGTGATCAATGGGCCCGTCGGGTCCCTGATTACGACTGTCTCTTCTTTAGTGACAGTGATTTCTGTTTCTGCTGCTGCATTCGCTGCTTTCCTTGCCGCTGTTCTCTGGCTGATCTGCAGAAAAAGAGCTGGTGAGTTTTCACGTTTCCTCCTTTCTAAAAATTAAAAACGGCTCAGATCTCACTGTAATGTTCAGCAAACAAACACATCCTCTTCAGATTGTGTGTTATTATAGAAACAATATTATGCAACTATGACGTTCACAAACACAAGTTTAATCCTGCTGTCAAAGAGAAGTCAAACAACAATCGTTTCTATCACTCGTTTTAATGCTTCAACAAAATCTTGCCCCCTTGTGAAATATGAACATTGTTAGCATTGTTAACATTCAGTGTTTTGCATGTGTGTTTTATCATTAATATTCATATTTCACGAGGCACATGTTTTTCAGATAATAAAAGAGGGACTGGTGAATCTGCGGTGAGTTCAGTAATGCCAGTGATTGAGATTTAAATTCTGTCTTTAAAGCTCAATAAAGTGTTTGTTTGTTGTCTGAAGGTCAAAGGTGAGAATGAAGATAAAGGGACGTATGAAACAATCAACATGTCCATTCCTGCTGCTGCAAGAGACCATGTGAGTCAACTAAATCATTCAGTTCAGTTCAGTTACTGAAAGCTGTTGCATTATTGTACATTTGTCTGATTTGTGTATTAAACTTGATTCGCTGCACGTTTGCATTAATGTTTAGGAGCAGACAGATGATGTGACTTATTCTGAAGTCTCTTCTTCCAGTAAAAAGCCAGTAAAATCATTCAATGTGAGTAGATAGCAGCTTGTTCCCGTGTTCTTCATCTAATTCAGATAAAATCACAGCATCTTCTCTCATCTAAATGCTGCTGAAACGTAGTTTGACTGATAAATGATGCTCATGCGCTAATAGTAATAATGGCATTGATGGAGAAAATCTGTGCTGTTCTTTCAGGATCATAATAATACAGTGACTTATACTGCCATCAGATGAACAGAAAATGAGCCGCAGGATGAACTTTACAAGAACAAGAGCTTCACAAATAAACATTATGAGCTCACCATAGCAGCAGCAGATGGGGCTTTTTCTCAAGATTATGAGGTTCATGTCTTTGCTTTTTGGAAGAATTAGATATTTGTGTGTGAACAAACAGAACTTTTAAGTCAAATATTTGATGCATTTTAAAGCAAAGTTTTTTAACCAAATGTAGTTGAAGCTACTCTTGCTTTCAGCGGCTGTTTCTTGTAGAAAAAGACATCAGGTAGACAGTAGTCTGAAAATTACTTCAGTGTATGTTCAAATTATATTTTCTTCAAATACATGTCAAAACTTAAATGCCAGTTATTTCTCTTTTTTTCCACATGTGACAATAAAGAGCATGAAAATGTCACTGGTTAAAGCAAAAGTTATTTTGTTTCCATTCAAGTTAATATTTATTGACGTGGTGAACACAAGCATTATGATAAAAAAAAAAGAAATGATATCCTGGAGAGGTTTAATGTGTCTAGGTCTTTTACTTGCGCTTCTGCAAAGTTCACTTCATTTATCAGGATTTAGTTTTAATTTTAGTCTAGCTCCGAGTTGAATCTGACTCCGATTTCAAGTGATCATTAAATTTAGACTGTATAATATCGATTATGTATTCATTTAGATATTTGATTATTTTGAATATCCCATACTTTCAATTATTCATTCATTAAGGACGTTGAGTCGCATAGACATTCACTTGGCCAAGAGTAATATCACAGACACAAACTCGCCAGTTCTGATCTTACTCAGAGGATGCAGGGTGATTATAATACTTTTAACCCTTAATCAGTCCCTGGGGTCCAGCTGACCCCATTTGAATTTTCCTTTATTTTTTAAAAAGTGTTCCCTTGATTCCATGGGCATGAAATTCTCTGACTTTTCCTAAATAATCTATCTAAACACACACAAAAAATCGGGACTTGATTTGGTTGTTCTAATGCTGTGTAAAAAAAAAAATCACTGTTAAAGGTCCTTGTGTGACTGCAACACAGAGCATTTTTTAATAGAAATTGGCAAATAAAATCAACAAAACTGGCATAAATCTGAAAAATGTTCATATATAAATGAAGGACTAATACTAGAGCACAAAGGCAACATGGAACACGCATGTTCACTCTCTCTCACACACACAGGTGTCTGGGGCATTTTTTAGATTTTGGCAAATAAAATCAGACAAATGCACAACAGTGTGAAGGGGTAGACATAACACAATGATTATGCAGTGTTTATTTGTGATAAATAATTTTCTGAAATAAATAGTATGTGATTACAGTCATGTCTTTTAGTGGTGACTTGTAACATTTCTGCTAATTTATGTATAATAATTTGTAAAAGCAAACAATTCAAAATATATCAGACACCAACAAAAATAAATACAAAAATACAGATTTTTTATGTATTTTAGAATGTTTAAATATATATTCACAAAATATATATCATAAAGTTGTGAGGAGAAGTTGAAACATGAAGAAAAATAAGGAGGGGGCTTTGTAGAAAACGAAGCGTTTGAGAGAGGCGGGGCATAGAGGACCTACAATAATGTACAGTATTTGAAAAATAATGTGTTTTTTGAACATTAAAGCATGTCAACATATTCTGTTACACCAAATACACAAAATAATGATCTTTAAAAAAGCATCATATGACCCCTTTAACTATAATACCTAAAGATTTTCCTCTAACCTGCAGATGGCAGCATTCTATCCCTAACACATGGGTCAATATCCAGAAACCTTTTATATTTAATTTAGGTCATAATTTAAGGGATTTTTTCATAAAAAAATATATTTTTATAAGCCAATTTATGGCATAGTTGAGTATTTGTGCAGTAAATAGGTAAAAAACTACCAAATATCCACAAAAACACAGCATAAATGTATAGCTGAGAAGTAAATTTAAAAAATGATATATAGTTTGTCATATAAAAAAAAATTATACCAAATACACAAAATAATGATCTTTAAAAAAGCATCATATGACCCCTTTAACTATAATACCTAAAGATTTTCCTCTAACCTGCAGATGGCAGCATTCTATCCCTAACACATGGGTCAATATCCAGAAACCTTTTATATTTAATTTAGGTCATAATTTAAGGGATTTTTTCATAAAAAAATATATTTTTATAAGCCAATTTATGGCATAGTTGAGTATTTGTGCAGTAAATAGGTAAAAAACTACCAAATATCCACAAAAACACAGCATAAATGTATAGCTGAGAAGTAAATTTAAAAAATGATATATAGTTTGTCATATAAAAAAAAAATTATATTTCCTTATGCAATCGCTCTGTAAAAGTTTGGGGTCTATCTGACCCCAAGGGACTTTAACGTTGCTCAAATCAAGGGACGATTAAATGTTAAGTGATCTGAAGTTCTCCTGCTCATTTGACTCTTCTGGCTGGGAACTACAATTGCAGCACCTGTAACGGTCTTTTGATCCATCTGTAAAAATGTGCTTAAAATTAATGTATTTCTGTCAGGACCACTATCGTCAAAATGATAGATACTTAGCATAAAGTTTGGTTTGGCGGTATGGTTCTGTTCTGGGCAAAAACTCCCTGCCCATCCATGCAACCTGTCATGAATGAGCAGGGAGAGCAGCAATAATAACCCCCCTAGGGTTAACAGAACAGAACAAGGCAGATATCATTAATGAACTTAATGATATTTAAGAGTAACACTTTATTCAAGATAAAGGAGTCTGATTAGCAAGGAATATCAGAAAGCCAAGTCCTGACTGTGGCGAAAGGAGGAGCTGGGGATGGAGGAGGGTAATTTGCTCCGGAGCAAGCTGAAAAGCTGCTGAATCTGAAAAGCTGCTGAATAATACTGAATAGAGCTTATATAGGAATGCCGCGATAGGTGTCGTATTCCTATAGGTAGATGTGATCAGCTGAGAATCAGCTGATCCAAGCTTGACTCACGTGACCTGCCAGAACTAACGCTAACGCTTAATTTCTGTAAAAATATATTTTAAAAATAAAAATATCTTTATATTTATATATATTTCTGGTTCACATGTCTATAAAATCCACTCACCAAATCAACTTGATTGTTTGCTATTTTGGTCTGTAATACCTCCAAATCCACTATTGGAGTGTCAAACTTCCACATAGACATACTGGGCCATACCACAGTTTTACAAAACTCCTTTCCATATACTCCCAGGTCACGTGCAGCATCATCTCCTGTCCAACCAAAACTAAATCATTTCCCCTTTCCCTTTTCCTAATTGTCTTGTAACACTCTTTTGATTTTGGTGACTATCTACCTGTCCCTTCAAACTAATCCAGTAATTTACAAGCAGCTGCTTCCGTCTTAGGCTCAAAGGCATTTCACCTGCCTCTACCTGCAGTGAGCACACTGGTGATGTTCTCATGGCTCCAAGACACAATCTCGATGCCTGTGCCTGACGTTTGTCCAACCTCGTTAATTCTGATTTTGCTGCTGATTCAAATGCCTGACTCCCATAATCCAACCTAGATCTTATTAGGGAAATATATATATATTTTAATGAATTAACTGGAATACCATCCACA
>NW_015648670.1:0-3568 GCF_001515625.1 Sinocyclocheilus rhinocerous | reverse complement strand
AAAAAATTAAATAAAATCTGATCGATAGACTTAACAGTTTTATTGTCTAGATATATGGTTGAAGCAATATAGGTTAATCTAGAAATTCCTTCTGCTTTTGACAGAAGAACTCTACCTCTGAGGGACAAGTCCCTTAATAACCAAAGATTAAATTTTCTTTTTATCTTTTCAAAAGCAGGGTTAAAATTCAGGGAAACTCTATCTTGTTCACTTTTCGAAATGACAACGCCTAAGTAATTAACAGCTTCTTTAACTGGAATACCATCCACAGATAAAAGGGAGGAATTTTTTAAGACTAATATTTCAAATTTTTTTATATTAAGGTACAAACCTGAAGCATTAGAAAACAACTGTATATTTTTAATTGCCTGATGAACCTGGCTTGAGTTTTTTTAAAATAAGGCTGTATCATCCGCTAGTTGACTAATTAAAATCAAGCCTTCTGTCATTTTATTAAGGATAGTAAGCTAGAAGGAATTAATATTGCTGGTAGAAGTACCAGCAATATGAATTCCTTCTAGCTTACTATCCTTAATAAAATGACAGAAGGCTTGAGCTACAATAAGAAAGAGATATACGGAAGCTGGACAGCCTTGCCGAATACCTCTTTCTAAAATAAATCTCTGTGTAGTACCATGTCCTAATTTCACTGAGCTATTTCCCCCAGCATACAACGTTTTCATTGCATTACAAAAATAAGGCCCGAAACCAAAACGCTCTAAACAAAAAAAATGAAAGGATGCTCAATAGTGTCAAAAGCTTTGAAGAAGTCCAAAAACAGAATTAAACTATCGTCCTCAATATAGTCAGAGTAATCAATGAGGTCAAAGACAAGTCTAATATTATTAAAAATATGACGATTTTTCATGAAACCTGACTGATTTTCATCGATAATGGAGTTCAAAACCAACTTAAAACGCTTAGAGAAAATAAGGGCAAACAATTTATAATCATTATTAAGGAGGCTGATAGGTCTCCAGTTGTCTAAAAGAAGAGTGTCCTTTTTAGGTTTAGGTATTAAACAAATGACACCTTGCTTCATACTAACAGAAAGCTCAGAGCAATTTAAACTCTCTATATACACTTGCAGGAGGAACGGAGATAACAACTCAGAATATAACTTATAAAATTCTGCCGTTGGCCACAGCTTTCTTCTCCTTTCACGAGCTCCCGCTGAGAAATCTTCCATGAAACGCAGCCCATTCTCTTTCAAATATGAAGAATTCTTCGCGGCCTTCCAAACAGCATCTCTGTAAGAGCGAACGGAGAACTGCATAATGGCCACCCTGGGACGCTTCGTGCCATCTTGTTGCAACTTCCCGAGACGATGGACCAGGTCACTTGCTCTTTTCTTTATGACTGGCGATTTACTCGGGTTGATAGGCAATGCAGGGAATTCCTCTTCAGCTAAACTGAACGTATCTTCCTCGCTCGCGCAAGAAACAACATAATCATGGCCACTGCTGGCTGGTGAGCACGTGTTAATACTAACGCTAGCCACCTTAGGATCAGCCGAAGAGTTGTTCGAATGACCACGTTTACGCCCCATGGCAACGCAATATAGGGGAAAACTTCAAGTCATATATGTAGCGTCTGGACCAATCAGACACACCATTTCTCATTTGATTGAACAAATCAATTATTCATTAGATTAACAAATCTTCACAGTCCCCTCACCAAATAAACTGGATGCCAGGATGCCTGCAACGACACCAGGCCCCCCCTGGTTACCATGGCAACCCGGACACCAGATACATTTGCGACCTCATGGAATTTAGTTGGGGAAAATCACTGCCTTTTCCATAAGGAAAATCCACAAGGGATGGACTTTTCTTTGCTAATTAATTAATAGGAAAACCTTTCTTTGAATGAACACACATGATCCTTCAGGTCATTGTGTATATTATTGTCATCGTGTATGTTGTCTTTGAGATCGTATACTGTTTTATGCAGGGTTATGATCGAAACACTCACTCCTGTCAGCTTACATATATAATCGTGTATTTGGTCTTTGAAATTGTATACTGTTATGCAGACTTATAATCGAAACACCCTCCTGTCAGCTTACATATATATATATCTCTACCATGTTTAGTATCTATGAATTTGCCTTCTGATGATCGAAACGAGCGTGTATATTATATGTTGGTACATAGGCAATATATTAGTGTCCTGAGAATCTTTAGTAATTTCGATTCAAGTTCCATTTGCAAATTACCATGCCCTCACACAAAGGGTCATAAAAACTCCCCAGTATCTCAAAACTCCCACTTGGGATACCGGCCTTTCTCATTGGACAAGCCCATCTTGAGAGGCGTGAATCTTTGCAGGCTTTAAAGGCCGCACTTCATTTGACCCGCCCAGTCGGTGGTTCTGTTAGGTTTCGATAAGATGTGAGTTCCAATGCTCCAGGACATCCTAAGTTTTTGTGCCAGGCCTTCAGCCTCGACTTTTCCGCTCATCAAGATTCTCTGACTCAAAACTGGTTCTTTTCATCGACCCAAATTCAGCAAAGATCAACTGGAAACTTCAGATTACATCAAACCTCTCTTTCAGACAGATGAGACTTGCTAGTATCCAAACTTAGTCTTATTAATTGATACATTAGGTATCATTTGCACCTTTTTACAAAGGTGTGTTTGAACTAAGAATCTGATGTTTCCCTCAGGTGTAAATCTGCTGAATATGCAAATGGTTCAATAACTTCATGTTCTTATTTCTCTTCTCCTTAAAGGGTTAAGCTTTAACCCTTTCCTATACAAACTGTGTGTATGTGTATGTTGGACCAGTTTAAGTGTTTATGTAGGATGTTAGACCAGTTTATGTGTTTATGTAGTGTGTTGGACCAGTTTAAGTGTTTATGTAGTTAATAAAGTCTTACTTGTAGTTTATGTAGTTAATAAAACCTTACTGATTACAGTAGTTCTAGCAACTGTTGTTTCCGTAATGAGTTATACAGGTTATTAGTAGCTACAGATTTATGCTACAAGCTTTTGTAGAATTGTACAGTAAGAAAGTTATTTCCCTTAACCAGGAAATTAACGTTCTTAGAATTGACAGACAGTTGACCCTGAGAGGTCAGCTAAATATCTACAGCGGATCTAAAATATTAATAATTAATTATAACTAGTTATGATTAATTATTCATATTTCCCATGAGCTGATACGCTACAAATACTTAATAAAATAACACACGCAGCATACGATTAATAAAAAGCTATTTTTGCACTGTCTAAACACAGATGGTGCAGAAGCTTGTAAAAACACTTCTGATCAGGTAGCCATCTTGGACTCCCCCTCCGTGTCTGAGGAATCACAGAGGACCGTTAACTGTCACTACGCAGCTGAGCGTTGCCATGGATACATGCTGCGTGCCCTGAAGTGATGTAATTCAATCATGTGCTCATTTGAGCATGCCGAAAAGTGGGTAGTTCCACAATTAGTTCTGGTACTATGAAAAGGTTCCTGCGGTGCGAAAGGCCCTTATGAAGAATTTCAGTCAGGTTTCAGGCCCCAGCATAGAACAGAAACTGCACTTGTTAAAATTACAAATGGCTTGCTTCTTGCG
>NW_015648669.1:0-1407 GCF_001515625.1 Sinocyclocheilus rhinocerous | reverse complement strand
ATGTGTCTGAAACATTCATGACTGATAGAGTTGACAAAAAGGAATGTGTGCAGGATGTTTTTTCTAATCTCTGTATTCCTGATCAGGATGTTGCAGTCCGACTTGAATCTCTGCTGGGAACAGGGAGGGAGCAGCTGGCTGCCTTGCAGAAAGCCGATCCATCACTAGATAAGTGTGTTGCTGTGGCTGTAGAGAAAGATGAAGTAGCGAATAAGGATGTGGTTTACGTTTGGGAAGATGGGGTGCTCATGCGTAAATGGTCTCCATCAGGGAAGGATCTGAGCTGGAAAGCTGTATTTCAGGTAGAGGCCCCTGATAATTATCGTGAACCGATTCTGCGTTTAGCTCATGGCCATGCTCTCTCTGGCCATTTGGGAGTAAATAAAACTTTCAATCGCATCATTCGTTATTTTTACTGGCCTGGGTTGAAATCAGCAGTTTCCAAATACTGTCGTTCATGTCATGTATGCCAGTTAGCTGCTAAACCTAATCGGGGAATTCCTAATGCTCCTCTTCATCCTATTCCAGTTGTGTCGGAACCATTTGAGAGAATCATTATTGATTGTGTTGGTCCGTTACCAAAGACAAAGTCTGGTTATCAGTACCTGTTAACACTAATGTGTGCTGCTACTCAGTATCCTGAGGCGATTCCTATGCGTACAATTAGAGCTAAAAACGTGACAAAAGAACTGATTAAATTATTTTCTACATTTGGCATTCCCAGGATCATACAGTCAGATCAAGGTACAAATTTTACCTCTAAGCTGTTAGCCCAGGTTTTGAACTGTCTGTCTGTGAAGCATACATTTTCTAGTGCTTACCATCCAGAGTCACAGGGGGCACTAGAACGATTTCACCAGACGTTAAAGAGTATGTTGCCTTCGTATTGTTTCGAAACAGGGAAAGATTGGGATGAGGGTGTTCCGTTGGTCCTGTTCGCCGTGAAAGAGACCATTCAAGAATCCTTGGGGTTCAGTCCGGCCGAATTAGTGTTCGGGCACACTGTGCGTGGCCCATTGAAATTGTTGCGAGAACAATTGTTGAATGAGACAAAACCACAAACTAGTGTACTTGAGTATGTGAATTCCTTTCGAGAACGTTTATACAGAGCTCGTGAAGTAGCACATCCGAAGTTGAGCAGCACTTGGACGAAAATGAAAACGCACTTTGATAGAAAGAGTGTTTATCGCAGTTTTCAGGAAGGTGATCTGGTGCTTGTATTTCTTCCTCTGTCTACGTTAACGTTACAAGCAAAGTTTTCTGGTCCTTATACGATCAAGCAGAAACTAAGTGACACTGATTGTCATCGATACACCTGACAGGAAACGTAAGACCAGAGTGTGTCATATTTATATGTTGAAGGCCTATGTAACGAGAGATGTATCACAGAATGTGTCCAAAATCACT
>NW_015648668.1:0-1160 GCF_001515625.1 Sinocyclocheilus rhinocerous | reverse complement strand
TAAAACATTAGAATGTATTTGACTGCCATAGCTGTGTGTTTGTTTTGACATGATAGTTATGGTGAGGAAAAAAAAAAACCAAGAAAAAATGTGGTAAAGTGATGGTTATGTTTCAATAATGACATATCCAGCTCACAGTGACTTGAGTAACTAATTAAAATTGTAGCAGAAACACTGGCAGACATATGTCTGTTTTGGAATAGATTTTATGATGCACATAGTTTAAGATCTGACAGTTTTAAGATTAACCTGATATACTTTAGAAACTTTTTCTGCACTGTAAGGTTTACTTTTTGTTTATCAAACAGACTTCAAGAATCAGCATATGAATCTCAATAATGGTGACAGTCAACATAAAGCTCTATGTTGCAGTGCATCTGGGTGCACCAATCAAAACTCATCCGTGGCTCCCAGCATGCAATGCGACATGAATAAATTATGCAGCTGTCTTCGTATTTTCTTTTATTCTTACTATTTCCTTTTGTTTTGCTCTTTTTGTTGTGACTTTTAGTAGCCTGTTTTGTGATGTTCACAGATGATCCGAATATCTGAATATGTTGATTGTCACCATCGTTGAGATTCATACGCTGATTCTTGGTGTCTGTATGATAATGCAGCTTGAAGCTTCTAAAGCAGATATAATTTAAAAAAATTTTCAGACTAATTTTAAATCTGCTGGATCACGATTTTTATTTCATGTGAACAAAAATAAGAATTAAACCAGTCAATGGCGATGCTCTTAGAAAAATCATTCATGAAAGTACCCAAATGCTGATGATTTCTTTATTGAAAAATAACCATCAACAGCCTATTGCTATAACAACATGTCTAAACAAACACACTGATATAGCAACCAAAGAAATTGTATTGTTTTAAATCAAGGGTCAAGAGCCCAACTAAAGTAAACACTGACCTCGGTAATGGTAATTCAAACAAAACTAAAACCAACATCTAAAGTCAGTCTGGTAATGCATGATGATGCTGTTTGTGGAGTTGTTTAATCATCCTCTGCAGAGATCTTGAGAGATTTAATGTCTTCTTTTATGTTGTGTTGATTTCATCTAAGGCTGTGGCTGAAGTCAGTTGTGTAGTTCTTGTATTTCTGCTCGTCTAGCCTCGTCTCGTCTCTTTTTTCTGTTCTTGTTTCTCTTTCTTTCAGT
>NW_015648667.1:430-1104 GCF_001515625.1 Sinocyclocheilus rhinocerous | reverse complement strand
AATGAGGAGGACAAGCGCTCCTAAAAAGAAAAGTAAGCATAGAGCCCTGTGTAATAGTATATTAGATCCTGCATGAGGTCTTAAAGAGATAGCAGCCTAAATAAACCTGCTGCTATCTTTCATTATACAGTGAAGACTATCCAGTGCTATTTCACAGTTGAATAGATTATAGTTAGACCTAACTGAAAAAATGTAAGTACTGTTAATTAAATTTGTATCTTGTTATTGTTTTTGTTTGTGCTATTAATTGTCATTAATTTATTTGTTCTTATTTTATTATTTACTATTTACTTGTCTTTTTTAGTTAAAATAAATTAAATTCTGAGTGCACATGATTCTTGGGTGGGGAGGGGAGGGGAGGGGACGTGGTCCATGGGAAATAGTCCTGCCACCACAGCTGGAAAAAATCCTAGAGGAAACACTGCATACATTTTCATAAAATTAGAAAAATGCATTTACAAAGGTAAAAAGAAAACGTCCCTGTAAATCACTTTGAGTCAAATGTCACCTAGTATTAGAAAGGCTAATTTTTGATTAGAATTTTTTATTATTGATTAGAAGGTGCTCCTAAATTTTTTCTAATTAGGAGGACAAGCGCTCCTAATGACAAGAAGAAGAAAAAATGCTCTTAAACTGGGTGTGTTACAGGTATGGCTGTGGAATGGGGTTTGGCC
>NW_015648667.1:0-408 GCF_001515625.1 Sinocyclocheilus rhinocerous | reverse complement strand
CGAGTAAAATTTTTCAGTCAAAATATTTTTTTTTTTTGCTTTAACCCCTGCATCCCTTTTGCTTGTGCACCTTTTCCTACCCAATTTCTTCCTTCCAGTCAACTTTGCATTTAATATGCTTTGATACAGAATGTGAATGTGAACAGCCACCCCTTTCAGTAATGACCTTCTGTGACTTACCCTCTTTGTGGAGGGTGTCAATGATTGTCTTCTGGACCATTGCCAAGTCAGCAGTCTTCCCCATTATTGTGGTTTCAAAGAACAAGAGATACCCAGAATTTATACTGTAGGGATGGTCATTTAATGAAATTCAAATGTAAATATTCTAATATTTTGAGATACTGGATTTTTTACTGTAAGCTCTACTTATCAAAATTAAAACAAAAAAACTTTTGAAATGTTTTACTT
>NW_015648666.1:197-1526 GCF_001515625.1 Sinocyclocheilus rhinocerous | reverse complement strand
AAATCTCATACATTGTCAGACCTAATGTTGTTTGCTTGCATTTCCCATAGCCCCCTCTAGCTGATCTTTCTCCTCTCCACACCTTCCCACCACATCCATTGCACATCCATTGACTTCATACCACGATACCTTTTGATGTTGAAATTGACTTTGTAGTTTCATACATTTTTTGTGCTCTAGCTAGTAGATAATGTTAAAACTCCAGTAATATAATGTTTGTATATCACCTTTCAATTCCTTTTGTGTATCTGTGTCTGTTCTGAATGTTTTTTTGTACAATTAGTCACAAACAACAGCTGATTTCAGGCTTTGTAAACCATCAGAAACCTAAAATCTGTTTTAGACAATATACTGTGGAAATTTGGTCCTGAAAAGTTTCAGATAGCTAAAATAAAGAAAAAGAAGCAAATCTTCTCCACATATGATGGTCCTGATGGGAGATTCAGAGACAGACTGAAGCTGGACAATCAAACTGGATCTCTAACCCTCAGAAACATCACAACTCAACATGCTGGAGTTTATCAACTAGAGATAGCAGGAGCTAAAAAATCATCAAAAACATTCAGTGTTTGTCTATGGTGAGTAGTCCAAGCATTCACAAAGCTTGTTTTATTAAAGGAATATTCAGTACAAGTTGAGCTCCATTAACAGCATCTGTGGCATAATGTTGATTAAGAATGGACAGTCTGATAATTTTATATCGTGATCAACTTGAAGACATCAACAATTTACTTTTCAAGTGAATCGCAGAAAACATGATCATTCACGTCTGTGTAAAAATGATAAAACTACAGCAATGGCGACCTTCTAATTTATTGAGATGCATCTGTAACTGGCCAAATTATATCACACATCTCCAATATGATGTATTTAATGCATGGTGATGTATTTTAAAAATTTAAAAAAAGAACAGTTTAACTTGCAACTTGTGCTAGCAATAGTAGTGCGATGAATCAAATCTTAATTTCAGTTTTGATTTTAATAAAACGGTAATTGTGCCGTATGCCATTCCGTTCATTTAAAGCAGTGCACTTTTGCCACTCCTTAAAGTAGTGATGTCCGGTTCACGAACGAATCGTTCGATTTAACCGGATCTTCTTAGTAAACCGGTCGAACCAGTTCACCAAATCGAACTGAATCGTTTGAAATGGTTTGCGTCTCCAGTACGCACTAATCCACAAATTACTTAAAAGGGTCATATGATGCGATTTCAAGTTTTCCTTTCTCTTTGGAGTGTTACAAGCTCTTGGTGCATAAAGAAGATCTGTAAAGTTGCAAAGACTAAAGTCTCAAATCCAAAGAGATATTCTTTATAAAAGTTAAGAGTCA
>NW_015648666.1:0-178 GCF_001515625.1 Sinocyclocheilus rhinocerous | reverse complement strand
CAGCCACACCTACCTAAAACGGCTCGTTCTAACACGCCCCCACATATCTACACAGCAAAATCACTGGTGTAAAAAGAACACCCAGTGTCAAATTTAACACCAGCAAAGTGTCTATATGTGTTCACACTATAGTGTGTAAATGTTACACTTTTGATAGTGTTAACTTTCTGACACCCTT
>NW_015648665.1:0-464 GCF_001515625.1 Sinocyclocheilus rhinocerous | reverse complement strand
GTTCTGCCACATTTTGCACCTCAGACCTCATGAATCAGCTTGATACGACTGGAAAAAAGACCAACATTCTGTTGCGAACGATGAATCAAGAGAAGACGATGCTCCGTAATGTGGTGTCTGGTTTGGAGGTGAGTGCACTATATGAGAACAACTTCATCGCCCTTCCAGATGTATACACACAAACCTCCATGCCTGTCAATAAGCACAACATCCCTACCCAGAGTGAAGTATCCAAATGGCCTTACTTAAAAGGAGTTTTACTTCCCACCATAGAAGCAGATATTGGCCTGCTAATTGGCACTAATGCCTCTAAATTATTAGAACCCTGGGAAATTATCAACAGCCAGGGAGATGGGCCATATGCTGTGAGAACTTTGCTTGGTTGGGTGGTTAACGGCCCATTAAGAGGAGTAGACAATAGATGCACCACAGTAAATGTCAACCGTATATCACTGGTCAATTTG
>NW_015648664.1:0-664 GCF_001515625.1 Sinocyclocheilus rhinocerous | reverse complement strand
TTTTAAATGCACTACATCTATCTCAAAGCGCGATATTACTTTAATATTTAAATAAACAGATGCCCTATTCATCTGATGTCCGGCGGTTCTTGTTTATATTTGAACTAAGTTTCTTATTTTAAGCATGGCTTAGTGGTCTACGCAGTCATTATGTGGCGCAATAGTTCGTTTTTGATCATCGTATCTAATTTCCGTCTCAAACGGGGTTTAAAATGCGTTTAGCTAATATCACATCTATTTTAAATATTAATTAACCTTTATTCATCAATTTTTTTTAATTTGGTGATGTTTTATTTCACAATGTCGATCTGTTTAAACAGATGTTCTCACGGAGTTCGAACAAACCATTATGTTATGTTAAATGAACAGTAGTACTAGGTGTTTGTACACGTTTCCTATGGAAGCCCGTTTCCGCCACAGTTGAGGAAAAAATACAATTCTGTAAGTCATAATAATGAGAAACTTTCTCAAAATTATGACTTAGTTTCTCGTTATATTGAGAAACTTTCTCGTAATAATGACTTAGTTTCTCGTTATATTGAGAAACTTTCTCGTAATAATGACTTAGTTTCTCGTTATATTGAGAAACTTTCTCGTAATAATGATTTAGCCTAATCCGCACAAAAAAAAGACTTACTCGACGCATGCGCAACGCAAGAGTGAC
>NW_015648663.1:0-1408 GCF_001515625.1 Sinocyclocheilus rhinocerous | reverse complement strand
CGAAACTTGGTGGGCTAGTCTGAATCATGCCCCTAATGGTCTGTGTAAAATTTGAAAGAAATCGGCATATTAATTTCATATGTTAATTCTAAACAATTTTGCCTCTAGAACCACTGCTTTCAATCAAACTGTTTGTTAAATATTTTAGATTTAAAAAGCCTACTTTTGTGCCACATTATAATTACAGCAAAACCTGAAAATGGTGTAATAAAGAGGAGACTTGCAGTAAGCATTCTGTTACCTCTCATTTATTCCAACCCAGTTTTGGCAAAAGCTCCAGTACTTGGGTACCAAGTTGATACTGAAATTGTACAAACGTAACAATAGTTTTTGTTCAGTGTGAGATCATCATTATATTATGAAAAACAACAACATCAACAAAAAGCTCCTTATTCAAAAAGGTGCCTTGGGACACCAAAAAGTTTGAGAAGCACTGAACTATAGCAAAGCAGATGGTCAAGTGAAGCCTCAATTTACATGTTTGTATATGACAAAATTACGCAAAATTATAAAGAGGTAAAGAATGCAAATGCTCATGAAGGTGGAAAATCAGATTTGGGCCACATTCAGCTGCAGTGAGAATGTAGCCTTAATTTCATACATACTGGTAAAATTTTAAACTGCCGAGCCATTTAAAGGGGTCATGAACTTTTTAAAATTATAACTGCCGAGCCATTTAAAGGGGTCATGAACTTTTTTGTATTATTTTATAATGTTCTCTGAAGTTCACTTATAATGTTAGTGTGATTTTACATGGAAAAACATCAATTTAGAATAGGCTATTTTCAATCCTGTTTTCGAGCCTCTCTACAGAACGGTCTGTTTTTATACTGTTTGATCCGCTCTAGTCAGACTCAACGCTGCATCATCATTTACTTTCAGTCAATCTGAAAAGCCTGCATCCATAGCAAAGAAAAGCAAACAAACAGTGTTTCACTGGCGCGATTTGGAGCTCTTTGCTAATTTTACCCTGTGATTAGTGGGCGGGGCTAAAGAAGCAGGCGTTGCTCTTCTCCTGCAGAGGTGGGGCTTAGCCACACTATTACATCATAAAGTGGCACATTCCAAAACGAGTCGTTTTCTGAGCTTGGTTTCAATAAAAAGTTTTTTAACTAACATGAAAGTTTTGAGTTTTAAAACTTACAGGATGTTTTTATAGCACACTGGCCTGTTATATGTCCAAGGATCAAGGGAAATTTGGTTATATGACCTGTTATATGTCCAAGGATCAAGGGAAATTTGATTTCTCAGTTCATGATCCCTTTAAAACGCTTTCCACACAAAGAACACAAACATGGTCTCATCTCTGCATGACTTTTCATATGTATCTGAAGTGTGATAGCAAAACGAATTGTTTTATTATACTGATCACAATTAAATCACCTTCCTCCAGAGAGAATGCCTAGGT
>NW_015648662.1:1076-1169 GCF_001515625.1 Sinocyclocheilus rhinocerous | reverse complement strand
ACACCTTTTGTGTTTTATTAGGAGACACACAACAGTTCTTCTGTTGCTTTATAGGTAGTATTTTCGCATACACAATTTAGCAAAATCAGACAA
>NW_015648662.1:0-689 GCF_001515625.1 Sinocyclocheilus rhinocerous | reverse complement strand
AGTTCCCAGAAAAAAATAATACTCAAGTAAAGTACAGATACTCAAAAAGTGTACTTAAGTACAATACTCAAGTAAATGTACTTAGTTACTGTCCGCCTCTGAAATTACCACACCACTCCTTAGCAAATGCACTTGACTTTATACAATCCATTACTGCCACCTAGTGGACTAAACATCCCACTCATTACATCCCTTTTCCTTAAATAAATAACATTAAACCCCTTTTCCTTGAATAAATAACATTACCTACTAAACCGTTCACACTAAACACTAGTCCAACACCAAAACACTCCATTGCTCCATCTACAGCACATTCATTTTTCAATACCAAGATTATTTCACTTTTCTTTAATTGTTTTTTTTTTTTTTTTTTTTTTGCCGTTGTTTTGGTTTCCACTTACTGTTGCATGGCTGATTGTTTGCCAACAGTGTTTTGTAAGTTTAAAAGGTGATAAAATAACAACAAATTTTATATTAAAAAATATAAAAAACTGTTAACGGGGACTGTTCAAAGAGCTGAACCTCAGAAGGAGACTCAGCAACAGGAAGAGACACAGAGGGCATTTCTGGAGAAGATTTCTCAACTTCATGAGAAGTTAGCCCATCCAAAGGAGACAGTTCTATATTTGACTCACAGATTTCTGCAGACTTCAACAAACTCCTCCGATTTCTCCTTAGCACTTGGCCAT
>NW_015648661.1:0-1381 GCF_001515625.1 Sinocyclocheilus rhinocerous | reverse complement strand
GTTTCATGAATATCGGACCATAGATGGCGCTATAACAGTAAAAAAGTCTCCAAAAACACAATATTTCAATTTTAACAGAATTAAATTGTACACAAAAAGTTCATATATTCACACATACACTAAATCTTGAACTAGTCCAAGGTTTTTCGCCCGATCAGAACCAAACCAGGGCAGAAATACTCTATGGACAGTGTTTATGAATAATTATCAAAAAAAGGTTGAGCTTTCAACTCACGGTCGCAAAGGGGCGCCAAAACGTTTGTAAGTGGCGGGGCCAATTTGACTAAAATGGCTATAATTTTTGAACGGAATGAGATATCGTCACCAAACTTGGTACATATGTGTATGAGCTTAATCTTTGGTAAAATAAAAAAAATTGTGCAGCTCTACCACTTGGTGGCGCTATAAGAGGGAAAAAAATGAAAAACAGCTATAACTACACTACCGTTGGTCCGATCAACTTGAAAATTGGTATGCATTGTCTTTGTCCACACAAGTGTCTATGAGGACATTCGCGTTTCTAAAAAAACATGGCCGCCACAACTGTTGGCCCGATCGATTTGAAAATTGGTATGCAGTGTCTTTGTCCAAAGTGGCACGAGTGTTTGTGAGGACATTCGCGTATCTCAAAAAACATGGCCGCCATTGGCCAAACAATTTTAAGCACCTATTTGACAGGGTTAACGGAGGTCGATCGGAACGAAACTCGGTGGGCATGTTCGACACATAGCCCTAAAGGTCTGTAAGAATTTTGAAAGAAATCAGCCACAGGGGGGCGAAATTGTGTTTTTCAAGTGCGTAAACGATTGTATATTGCACGATTTTCCACACATCAACACAATATGCTTATAATTTTATAGATCTCCTCATAGCGAGCAACTTTGCCTCAAGAACCATTGCTGTCAATCAAATCGTTCATTAAATATTCAGAAATACGTTACAAACCTACTTTTGCGAACTTGTCCTAGGTTTTTCACTCAATCTCGATCAAACCACTGCAGTAATATTCTCTGGACTCTCTAGATCAATAATTATCAAAAAAATGTTGAATTTTGTCTTTTGGTTATTTATAACGGGGTCATTTAGAAAAGGGGTGTGGCCAGATATACCCAAAAGCCTATAAAACCTAAACAAAAACTGAAAACTTTATGAAACTTGGTGGAAACATGTGTCAGATAACTCTTAACAAGCATGCAAAGTTTCATGGAGATCGGACAATAGGTGGCGCTATAACAATTAAAAAGGCCTCAAAAATACAATATTTGTATAGAAAATGACCTCAAATTGTAGAACATGTTCATATATTAACTTATACACTAGTTCTTCATATCATATAATAGATCTCCTCATTCTGAACAACTTCGCCTCTGGGACTAATGCT
>NW_015648660.1:6124-7119 GCF_001515625.1 Sinocyclocheilus rhinocerous | reverse complement strand
TAAACATACCTGGCAATAAAGCTTATTCTGATTCTGATTCTGATTAGGGAACCTTGTGTGATTTTCACTGAAATATTGACGGTTTTGATTGATCTAATTTCTGTATTTTAATAAATGCTGCATTGAATTTCAGGGCTCTATTCGGTGGAATGGCCCTTAACCATTAGGGAACTGATTTTCACTGAAATATTTTACTTCTCTCATTTTTCTCTACCAATCCCAAATCATGAAGACTGTTGGTGTTGATGCGAGTCCATAATTTATTTATCATTTATTTGTGAAGATCGGCTTTTTCAAAGGAAATCAAATCAGCGCACCTTATAGACGCATAATTTCCCCGTATTATTTCCCTCCTCTCGCCGCTTCTCACTCCAGTCCAGCGGGTGGCGCTAAACTCATGCGCTTGTTTGCCAAACACCATTAAACCTCAGAGGAAGAAGTTGAGTTTCACTCCGCTCTCTGTTGTTTTATCGTGATGCTTGAGATCTGCTGCTGTGAAGATGGTGTTTGTTAAAGAGGAGAGTGAGGAGAACACAAGTGAACCAGAAACCCGGAGAATAAAACACGAGGAACCAGAAACCTGGAGAATAAAACACGAGGAACCAGAACCCTAGAGTATAAAACAAGAGTAACCAGAACCCTGCAGAATAAAGCAGGATTATTTTTCATTCATCTTTAATGACTGTTTGTGGGACATCCATATATCCTTTATGTAAAAATAAGATCTTAACTGTCATTAAATTGATATGTTTCAATTTTTTAATACTCTAATCAACAATTAGACAATTATGGCATTGACAAATATGGATGTTTTTTGCAAATGTATGTTTATTATTAGTGAAACCACCCTAAACATAGAGCATCAAGAACATAGACATGTTTCAAAGATGGTTGATATGTTTTTCAAAGAATGTGTATATGTATATGTATATTAACCCCTTAACTGTCACCCCCCATTTTTTAAAATAGGCATGAAAGTGCACTATCCAAACTTA
>NW_015648660.1:1435-5784 GCF_001515625.1 Sinocyclocheilus rhinocerous | reverse complement strand
TTTTTTTATGCATTTTTCTGTCACAAATGTCTAGATTTCTTTGTCAATATTACTTCTATCTAAAATAACTACTAATTACTTCTCTAAATAACCAGGTGGAATTCTGAGACTCTTTCCAATTATATGTTTTTTGTCAAGATTATAAAAAGGTTGGATTCTAAAAGACCGTAATGCATTTTGTAATATGACACTTGACACTGCCCACTAAGGGGGAGGAGACCGACAACATATTTTAAAGTACCATTTCCATGGTAACGCAATGTCTGATTTCAAAATGGTTTTCACAGGATACACCCATGGCGCCGTTATTGTGTTTTCGCAAGCAACAACGGTGTACCAGTTCTAATGCCATGGTGAAAGTTTGAGCAAAACATGCTAACTGTTCTGTCTTTGGCTGCACAGACGAGCACAGAACACTGTTTAGAGTCCCAGCCTCAGAGGAGATAACAGAGCAGTGGATTTATTGATTTATTTACTGTATATTGCTGTGTAACGGATGGGGAAGAACACACTCACACACAGGGTTTCTTCAGCTTTGGTTTATCTTTTTGGGAAAAGAGTAGAATAAATCACATTGGCTGAAGACAATACTGCAGATATACAAGGAAAAACTAGAAAAATAGAAATTACACCCTCAACCCATAATACAATTAACTGTCAGAAGACTTAAGACAGACACAATGACCACGTAAAATGAGCTCGTTCCTACTCGTGTGACGTAGGAGGAAATTCAATACATGTATAATTATTTCAACAACAGTGTTAAAGTGTCAAATGTATTATAAACATGTTCAAATACATAAATGCGATCAATTGCGTCGAAAACATTCACTTAAAACATATTATCTTCACAATTAATACGTTAATGAGACAGAGCATGAAAAATCGTGCATACCCGCAGCAGTAACACTCAAATCTGCTGCGGTACCAAACCTGCTGCGGTACGGAAAGAGAAGAGGGACAAAATACTACATTTGCAGTACCATTATCGGCCACAGGAGGGAAGACTTCGAACACAAATGAATACAACAAAATGCCTTATTTTATGGAATTCACATATAAACTGTTTAAATTAAATGTTCTTTTTAACCTTGTTACAGCTGCTGCCAATATACAGTAAACATAAAATAAACATGCAATTTATTTACCAGCTGTTTACCGTCACAGACATAACTGACTGTTTAGTACTCACATGCTGTAACAGCCGCTTTCTGTCCGTGTGCTTCGGATGTGTGCTCTCAGAAAACTGTATATCAGAAGTTTAAACTAATATGGTTTAAAACGTATGATTTCAGCGCAATAAACATGATAATCAGAGCCAAAACAGATGTTTTTTAGCAGGTCTTGTACCAGGAACTTTTTCCCCCCAGACCTGTTGCTGTTTGCATTTCCATCGCGGTCTAAAGTACCGTGAAGATTAGGCAAATAGTCTGGTGATGTAGGTCTGCGCGCGTTTCTCAATACCAAGTACACAAAGTTCGGACTTGCATCCTCGGTAGTTCGGACTTCGCAACGACGCGAGTCCAGTAATTCTGCAAATGGAACAGCAGCGTACTTGATAATGTCAGTCAGCTCGCCTTGGCTTTTCCTATAATCCTCGCTATATGTTTCTTTACAGTAAGACGAAATATGATATTAAACGGCACTGCCAAATTACTTAGTTTGTCCAGCAGAGCACGCTCCATTGTTTGCTACTGGCGACCTGGATGAAATGCTTTAAAGCTTAAGTCTATGGAAAACCATTGACACTTTGAACGGCCATATCTCCATAACGGCGCAGCGAATCTGCATCAAATTCGGGAGATCCCTTCAGCTGGAGGAACCCTCTCGAACATGAATCGAGTGTACGTCTAGAGGCCCTCTTTTGAATGACACCACCGCCCACGTGGATAGCCCCCGGGGTTCGGGAGTTACGGGTGGTTAAATTTGTGGTCCGGCGCCGACCGATCTAGCGATCTAACTTACACTTCTAGTAAGTTTTGTCTGTGTGTGAAAACAGTAGCGCAAATCCGTGAATGAATGTTCCGAAGTGAAATAAACTTCAACGGAATAAAGTTTTGGAACTTTTTTTCAAAATTTAATTGAATTAAAAATGAATAACTTCAACTTTACTGTTCAGTGCACTGATGTCAGACTAATTTTGGATAATAAAGTTTATTGTTAAATTGTTAAATGCCCTGCCTCCATTACGTATCTCTGTCACATCATTATAAGTGTTTGATCACCACATTTGAGTGATCATTGCAAAAAATGTGTTTATGTATATGTTCTGTTTATGTATATACTGTATTCTATATATAGTACCGGTCAAATTTTTGGACACACGAATGGGAAAGTGTCCAAATTTTTGACCGGTACTGTACTATAATATGGTTAAACGGATCGTAGTTGATCCGTGATCCGTACGGACCAAACCCCACGGTTCGGCACGCATGTGACCCGTGGATTAATTGCTAAATTTAACCATAACAGAGTATAAGTTTATCATTTGTTCATATTTAATCAAGCAAATTTTAAACAATTCCAGAGAGAAAAGGCAAAAGGGAACTCGATTTGTTACTCGCGTGCTGTTCTCTAGGCCAGTGGTTCCCAAACCTGTCCTGGAGGACCCCCAGCCCTGCACATTTTGTATGTCTCCCTAATCAGACACACCCAATTTAGTTCTTGCAGTCTCTACTAACGAGCTGATGAGTGGAATCAGGTGTGTTCGATAAGGGAGACATACAAAAGGTGCAGGGCTGGGGGTCCTCCAGGACAGGTTTGGGAACCACTGCTCTAGGCACACATCCGCATACACATGAAGCGTGCACGCGTTTCAGACAGCGCGCGAACACCGAACTGAATCCTCTTCTGAATCCTCTGAACAGACACATACACATAAAATTATGACAAAATACCCATCTCGACAATGATTTAGGTTAACGCAGTCCATTATGTCTCAAGTGAATAAAAACAGCTGAGAACAAAATGGGATGTGATGTGTATCATTATATCGGATCAGTGCATCAGGTCTTAAAGGGACAGCGGCCTATAAATACTGCTGCTGTCATTTATGATCATCAAACAACAAAAAAGCTGTGATAAAAATCTATATTTAATTTATACAGTAAACACCATGCAGTGTTATTTTCCGTAATTATTACATGTATGTATTTTAATACTACCAACCTTATTTTATTTGTAACATATTCTGTTGTATTTATCTATGCTTGTAATTTGTGTATTTGTTCTTATTTTTACTGGCTGTTCTCTTGTCTCTTTAATCATGTTTAAACTTTCTTATTTGATACCACAGCAAATACTACTAGATTAACTAAGTACTTCGCTTTAAGTAATAAATGGAAAGCAAGTTAAATTGAAATATTTTTCTTTTCTTGCTGATCCGAAAAATGATCCAGTCAGTGGGTCAAAAACTGTAATGTGATCCGAAACGTGAGATTTGTGATCCGCTGAACCACTATAATATACCAATACCGATATATCAATATCTGCCTTTTTTTACTCCCTAATAATCTGCCCTTAATATCCGATATCTACTTAACAAAAAAATTTATAAAACACAACCCTCTTTTTGTTTTGATTTTAAAAATATAAAACATATTAACATGTGGTTTAGGCAATATGTCCACATATACTCTGATTATCTTCACTGTATAAATAATAATATGAAATATTACATAAAGCACAACTCTACCTTTTTTGTTAAATAGCCTATCAGTTTTAATGAACAATAATATCCATTATAAAAGTATAAGTATGAAGTATAAGAGTCTTATAGGAAATAAAGGCAAAGCAAACAATTCAGTCAAACGCATGCTACAAAGTCAGTGCTGTACTACGATTAAATTAAATAAATATATATGCATATATAGATGCAGCCTTGATAATGGGGCCAGAGCAAGAACACATCCGCTGCAGTTTTAGATTTAGTTTGTTGTAACAGAAACCATCTTTAAAGCGATTGAATAATATAGATGGAGCAGCAAATAATACGGGACACTTTTTTCAACAATATGTATGTTAGATAATTAACATATTTAATAGTTATCCTTATAGAAAAATGTGATTTGTGTCTATAATGTTTTAAAAAATTTTATTTTGAAGATCAATGTACCTCATTCATGAAAAGTTTCAGGGAGGTAAAATGTATAATATTGCAAATATTAAAAGGAACACAATTTTGAATAGAAATTGTCTGTAACACCAGGGTTGAATTTTATGTACTTTCACATTTCTGTTTTTGTTTGTTTGTTTTTGAAGTTACTGACAAATTAACTGTTTTTGCTTTTATTTTAGAGTTTATTGAAGAAAGTGAGGAGAACGAAGAATTGAGTGAAGATGAGGAGAAA
>NW_015648660.1:0-1238 GCF_001515625.1 Sinocyclocheilus rhinocerous | reverse complement strand
GCAAAACATTTTTGAGGGCTTCAGACCTGAAGACACACCTGGGAGGTCATACAAAGGAGAAGCCACATTCATGTTATTTGTGTGGAAAGAGTTTTTCACGTTTTTCAACTTTGAAAGAACATCAGAAAATACATACTGCTGTGAGAGAGTACGTGTGCTTTCAGTGTGAAAAGACTTTTACTTCAGTGAAGTGTTTAAAACAGCATGAGAGGATCCACACTGGAGAAAAACCTTATAAGTGTTCACACTGCAACAAGAGATTCAGTCATTCATCAAATCTGAAAAGACACGAGAGGATCCTGGAGAGAAACCGTATCACTGCACTGCATGTGGGAAGTGTTTCAATAATTCATCTGCTCTACACAGACATACAAAAAAACATTCACAGTAAGTATTCAAGATTCAGCTGAGATTCTGATCAGTTCTCAGAGTTCCTCCCCAAATAACTGTCAAAACATTTTATTATTGTGCTTTCTTATTTTTCTTCACTGTTGTTTTTAAAATGACTAATTATTCTTCCACTTAAGATGTATTTAGAAAATGCAGATGCAAGATATACTGTCATGTAGCTTTGCAACTGATTCTTCTGTGCTTCTCTTGTAAGAAGGGATGGGTACCAGAACACTGTATTTAATTGGCCCTTTATTCATGAAAAAAATAATACCATTAAAGAACTGAACTGATGTGCAGTATCGTAAGAATTGTAATACTGTTAAAATCTTAACGATACCCAGGGCTCAAATTGAGGGGGGATGGCATCCCCCTGATCGAACAATTGACAAAAAGCATCCCCTCAGTAAAACCAACATCCCCCCTTACCATCCCCTTTAGATTAATAATGTGTATTATGTAAAACTTATCATGCAAATGAAATGTTAAAATACTCTACTGATAATTCACAAACTAAATAACGGCAATTGGCCAATCAAAACTTGGTACTAAGAAGCTGCGCACAGCTGAAGCAAGTTTTCGTCATTTTTCGCACAAAATGATTCAAGCGCAACTTTTGAATAATAAAAAAAAAAAGAATACAACAGAAGGTATGGCTTTTCCTCGAATAGAATTTAAAGACATTCCCCTGACATAATGTTATTGTACTGTATGTGTGACGTTGAGGGACTGAGAGACGATAAGAGAGCTGACATTATCAAGTATGTCACAGACTTTGAACAAGACTTGTTTTTGTTTGTTTGTTGCAAAGTCCAAAAGCATTCACTGCGCGATTAAGCCTATTAGAA
>NW_015648659.1:770-901 GCF_001515625.1 Sinocyclocheilus rhinocerous | reverse complement strand
CCAGGAGAACCCCGCCAAAAAAATGTGTATTTTACCCCCGAACGAGATTTTTACTGGGTGACCCCCTCGAAATCAATTGGGCTATTTTCAGGCTAGTTTTGAGTAGTAATTGGGCGGGTTTTGTAGCAAAA
>NW_015648659.1:0-636 GCF_001515625.1 Sinocyclocheilus rhinocerous | reverse complement strand
AATGTTACATTCATACACATTATATGATATGATATTCGGCTGTCTTTCATTTTATAAATAAAAATGCAATTACAATTTCCAACCGCTAGATGGCAATTGTAGCCCTACTGAGACATGACTACTGGCAACGCTAGACATCATTAGTAGAGATCAGTGTTGTGTTTTGAATTTTGTTTTTACACGAGAGAGCAGTTTACCTGTCGGGAGAGCAGCGGGCAAACAACAAACGATAAAGGACATTCCTACTTGGTCTTGTAAGTATCTGTGTTTTCGTTTTGACATGTGTTCATTATTTATCTATATTATTTGTTATCATGTTTAGGAACCGTGACATTTTAGTGAAGGGAGCAGATCATAGTTGATAGTGATCCATTACTAGACCCACGGTTCAGCACGCATGTGTTCAGAGGATTAATTGCAAAATTTAATAGAGTAAAAGTTTTATCATTTGTACGTAGGGCTGGACAATAATTCAATATCAATATGTATCGCGATATAATTTTTTTCAATAACGGTGATATGATTTTTAAACACATTTCCGATATTTCGATATACATTACCAGTTGCCCATACATTGATTTATTTGTGCCGTCTGACTTCGTTGAATAAACATGAGCACTGCACGTTTCAAAATCA
>NW_015648658.1:377962-384079 GCF_001515625.1 Sinocyclocheilus rhinocerous | reverse complement strand
CAAGATGACAGAAAGCGCATCCTGTTTGTTTTCCTTATTTTACAATAAGGAAATTTTGTTGATATTGTAAATGTGCACACAAATACAAGTAGACCCTCATGCATGAAGTGTTTTATGTCTGTTTATTTTAGGCAAGTCGTGTTGGTTTGAGAAGGCTAAATTGATCAAACATAATGCTCAACTCACTGTCTGCCGCGTTCGCTTGGTCGTTCCATAAAAAAATTCCATTCCAAAACATATTTCTAAATTAACTTAATAAAGAATCAAAAAGGAATATGACCACTTTGCCATTAAAATCCAAAACTGGACTATTTTAATAGCTGTGTAATGAGGAAGAGAGAGAGAAAAAAAGACACGGTATCCAGTCGGACTCCGGCCGAGAATTCTCATAAGCTGTTGGTCAAGGGCCGGGCTCATGCAGGGCTCTATTCGTTCCCTCATTTCAATTAAAAGTTCCCCCCAGCCTGGTGGGCCCTCAAACTGCCCGGGCTCATATACACCTGCATACCCTGCATGAATAAGATAGAGCATTAACTTTTAGCGACAGTCCCCGGATATTTGAATTCTGAACCGCCACAATACGTGCCTGAAGCAACGTAATAAAAACACAGCAATACGTACATATATCAACGTAATAAAAAAATGCCAGTGTTCACATATTGAGCGCCACTCAGTGGATATCTCTCTTTGAAACTGCGGCAAAACGTGCAGTAATGGTGTTGCAGAAAAGTACCCAGAGGTACATATTTTTATGAGGCCAGGTTGTGTTTTTTTTGTATATTTGCATATACAAAGCAAAGGATATTTCATTAAATCAGTTTTACATGTACCCTTGGTACTAAAGAACTAATAGGCAAAATAAGGTTTATCTATTTTACCACTTTTGTACCTTAGGGAAGTACCCCAGTGATGGCTTCAGATATAGATAGATAGATAGATAGATAGATAGATAGATAGATATGTTTGTTCGTTTCAGAAACCCAGCACTTTTACACTGTTAACACATTTGTGAATTCATTAAAGTTCACAAAAAAAATAGGAAAAAAAAAATCTTAATTTGTACAGATGTGCTCCAAACAACATTATGGCTCCAGGTCAAACACGGTCCCGCCCCAAACACTCTCATTGGCATAGTCTGACATACAGCTTTCAAAAGCGAAAGTAATAGAGTGCAGGTATGATGTCAGAACATGGACAGGCCCGGATTAAGAACACATAGGGCCCTGGGGCTATAGCAATCCCAAGGACCCCACTTCATAGTAGCCCATCTTGGTGCCACAACGTTTTCTACCACAGGAATAATTAGTTGATTTATTTATTATTATTATTATTATTATTTTAATTGTTTTATTAAATAAAATCTCCAACACACAGAGATACAATGAGTATGCACACTAAATATTCCAGGCTACAACACATTAAAATAATAAATGCATTAACACCAGATATATGAAGTCAAAGCAAACAGGTTTCCAGGAACAACAACAACTTTTGAGCATATACAGTTTACTTTAAATAGTTTTATTATTAGAAGGTCTTCTTTCTGGCCCTAGAAGAGGAGAATCATCAGGGCTGGACTGGTGCTAAAATTCAGCCCATCTGGCCCACACAGTCCCCCATAAATGTCTTGCTGGGATTAGGGCAGTTGGAATAAATAAATAATTTATTAATAAATAGCAGACGAAAACAAATTATATTTTTGAATAAAATGCACTTAACAATATTAATATTCCATTATATTGCAGGCTCTTAATTATCGAATTCATATTTTTCTGCAATTAAAGTTTTTTAGAACTAGTTGCCCTAATGAAATGCTAACTCTTGAATCCAGAGTTAAATATAGTAGTAGTAAACCTTTATAAAAGTGACTTATTGCCTTTACTTTACCCAATATTTAACAGGCTATAAGTAGCCTATAATTTTCGTGACATTAATAATAAATATCATTAATGCTATATTTCTACAGTGTCAGTAACTGGGGTCTAAATTATAAAACTCTCAGTAGATTTCATCCTAAAAGTTTATGTATGCACAAAAGCTAGATTTTACGCCAGCACCTGTGCAAAAGTCCCTTTATAAATCCCAGTCAGGGGAAGATTGTGCATATGTGCATCTCCACCCCGTCTCCTCCCCAAAATCACCATATATGGAGCTTACAATGCCTAGTTTTACTATGCATAACCTCATCTGTATATTATTTCCATGCATATTTCCATCCACGTGACACCATGTTTAACATGGTGTGGTTGTACAGTAGCTATTATTCAAACCGGACAATGGACTGTTCATCCACCAAATCCAGCAGTGTCTGCCATAATATTTAAGTAAGTGCGCATCATTGATCATTGATCTCACTAAGGGTGTATTCACACCTGCCTTGTTTGGTTCGATTGAATCAAACTCAAGTTCATTTCCCCTCATGGTGTGGATCTTTTGGGCAGGTGTGAATACAGCAGTCGCACTCGGGTGCTCACCAAACAACCGTACCGAGACCCAGCTGAAGAGGTGGTCTCGGTCCGCTTCCAAACAAACTCTGGTATGGTTGAATGGATGAACCAATGAATGGATGACCTTAAGCACACATGTGGTTTTGTTTACAGTTTCTGGTTCACTTGCAAAAAGGGCAGTGTGAAAGTGAACCGCACCAAACCAAAAAAATCAACATTGTATTTGGTCCGGTCCAAAGCAAGTGAACTAGCGGACTTTCCTGGTCTGAAATATGCAGTTTAATTTAAAGATGAATTATTGTGCACCTATAGCACTCCTCACTGTCATTAGAACATACACTCTAAAAAACACTGGGTTAAAAACAACCCAATTTGTGTTGTTATTAACCCAAGGGCTGGGTAAATATAGGACATAACCCATCTTGGGTTAAATTTACCCATCAAATTGGGTTATTTAACCAAGCATAATGGGTTGATTTAACCCAGCTAATGGGTTTATTCATTTTTACTATATTACTAGCTTATTTTTTACTTCATACATTAAGTAAGGTTTACAGATTAACTTAAATCCTCTAAACTTTTCTAAAATAATACCACTGGTTTGCATGATAACTTCCTTTATTTTCCTTTATGTATCATTTACAGCATTGTTTATATCATTTTTAATGGGCTGTACATATTGCCTATATTTAAACTCATTTAACAAACATTAGAACAAAAATTCAAGATTAAACATAAGTAATTCACGCGTAATCGACCAGTCTCTGTTGTTCTGTTTCTATCGTAACGGCGCTGGTTCTCGTGCCCGAGCTGGAGTCGTGTTCAGCGGGGGAACTGCTAACAGACCGGCGCCCAGCGTTTCACTCTACACACTAAAAAATGCTGGGTTATTTCAACCCAACTTTGGGTCAAATTTGGACTAACCCAACTTTTGGGTTAAAAATCTAATGTAAAAATGTAACCCAACGGTTGGGTTAGTCCATATTTGACCCAAAGTTGGGTTGAAACAACCCAGCATTTTTTAGAGTGTAGCCAAAACATGCTGTGACTCCATAACCTGCCAATAAACAAACAATAAACAGCTCTGAGGACATGTTTTAACATCCAAACAAAGTATTATATTCTGTATCTTTATGAATAAAATCGTTTATTTTATGCAAAGCATCAGGCTTTTCCATCACGCGAAAAGACCGCATCACGTTTTGACTCAAAACAACCCAACCGCTGGGTCAAAACAACCCAATAGCTGGTTTTGTCCCTTTTTAACCCAGCGCTGGGTCATGTTTAACCCAGCATTTTTTAGAGCGTATGTAGCCTATTTTCAGTGTTTATCTCCATTAATGAGAGTGGAATATTTAATGTAAATGTGTGTATCGACATGAAAACAGAGTTTAAAATCATTGTTTACTTCATTACTTTTCTCACTCCAGGAAAAATAGTTTGTACGCATGGTCTAGAATGTCCGCACGGTGTGTACATATTTACGCCAAGTTTATATTTTATAAATCCAGATATATGTGTGGAAAATTGCATATGCATATTTCTATGCCCATTTTGTGTGTACGCAACATTTATAAATGAGACCCCTGGGCCATATGTCCCGGAGGGGGCTTAAGGATGGGTGAAGGGACAGTTAAACAAATCGTAGACCTTATCTTCAGATTAGAAAGTTTATTGTTCTGTTGCATGGCATCTGTTTTGTTCGTGAAGTTTTGGCTTCATGAGGAGATCAAAGTGGCCTTACATACTGTAGACCTGGTCTAAAATGTTTTGTTGTTTGTATGTTGGAAGCACATTTGGTAAATTACACCGGTTGAAGTCACCTGTGATGATAAACACAGCGTTTGAATATGTGGTTTGCTGTGCATTGATAGAATCAAACAGGCCATCCCGGCTTCACAATGAACATCACATCCCTTCAATGCTTGGACAGTTAACTGATGCTTTCAGATTAATTTTTATTGAGGAAATGTGACCATAAGAACATTAGCTGTGTGTGCTGATATATAGTATGTGCTTGAGAAAGTGTAAATTTAATACAGCGTGTTTTGCTGATACTGATACTAACTGATTGACGTCAAAAAGCAAATGAGGGGAATATCGGCACATACTATTTCCTACTTTGAGGCCTGATTATAAACACAGCAGTTACAGTCAACAGTAAGATATGTGGACAAATACACAAATATAGAGGAAGTAACATTTAATTTTAAAAAGAAAAAAAAATACAAAAATTATGTGTAAATCTCCACACTATGTATCTTTGTAATGTCAGGTATGTATATTTTACTCTTTATTTTTGAGATGATTATGTTTAAGTATGATTAAGTATGATTATGATTAAACAAACTCCTGGAGGTCTTGCATCATTTCACTTCATTTTACCACTGATTGGCTGATGGCACGAAAATACAGTCTCAAACCCTCATTGACTTCTAAAGTATAGACAAGAAATACTATACCCGAACACTCTTCACGAAACAAGGCAGAGCAAATGATGACATAATTTTCTTCTTTGGGTGAACTATCCCTTTAAACTCTGCTGTTTGTCATTACAGTGTGTATGTTTCTTAATTTATAATTTCACAATTTCTATTATTTAATGTTTCTGTATTTAAATCAATTTCACATTATGTCCTGGTATTTTAACTTATGTTAAAACACACTTTCATCAAATTAAAGCAAAAATACAGAGAAACATGTGGACATACACATGAATGAGGAAGAAAACTTAAATAGGGCTTTTGTTTTAGAGTCATAAACAAAATTATGTGACGTGTTGAATGACAGATGAGAGCAGATATAATAATCACATAGTCTGAAGCTGCACACAGAAACATCAGACTCAGGACAGAGACACAGCCTCAAAAGTAAGAACAACTCACATTTTCATTATTTAACTAAAATTTGACTTTGATATGTTAATATTATCTGAATGAATGCGAATTCCACTCTGCTGCTATTTTATATATATTTTTTAGTTTATTTAATTTTATTCATTTATTTATTTTTATTTATTTATTTATTTAATTATGTCATGTTGTAGTCTCTTAATTTTTTCTTCCTCAGAAATGGACCAAACTCTATTTTTCATTCTTCTTCTCATTGGTGAATGTGTTTGTGGTTTTATTTATGGTTTATAGTTTCATTAGGTTTGATCCTGTTATGAAAAGCATTAAAGCAAAGCCTCTCTTTCACAGCTCTCTGCTCCGTATCTGAATGTGTTCAGCGTCAGTATCACTTTATAAATGAGAGGAAGACCTGGACTGAAGCTCAGAGATACTGCAGAGAGAAATACACAGATCTGGCCACCGTTGACCACATGAACGACATGAACGAGCTGAAGAAGAGTGTGAATGGTGGAGGTTTTCAGTTTGTCTGGATTGGGCTGCAGAAGACAGGTCACAATAAATGGCAGTGGTCTTCAGGTGAACCTGCGCTCTATCTGAACTGGGCTACTGGACAACCAGAAGGCAGAGATTATTGTGCTGTGATGTTCAATGGAGAATGGCATGATTTGGCATGCTTTGATACCCCACATTTCATCTGCAACAACAGTGAGTTCATTTATGCATTCACCATATACCAAATTTTAATTAGGGTGACCATATTTTAGTTTTCCAAATAGAGGACAGTGGGCGGGGCGGGGGGCTGGGGTGTGGTTGGGTGG
>NW_015648658.1:367118-375177 GCF_001515625.1 Sinocyclocheilus rhinocerous | reverse complement strand
CACTCCAGGAAAAATAGTTTGTACGCATGGTCTAGAATGTCCGCACGGTGTGTACATATTTACGCCAAGTTTATATTTTATAAATCCAGATATATGTGTGGAAAATTGCATATGCATATTTCTATGCCCATTTTGTGTGTACGCAACATTTATAAATGAGACCCCTGGGCCATATGTCCCGGAGGGGGCTTAAGGATGGGTGAAGGGACAGTTAAACAAATCGTAGACCTTATCTTCAGATTAGAAAGTTTATTGTTCTGTTGCATGGCATCTGTTTTGTTCGTGAAGTTTTGGCTTCATGAGGAGATCAAAGTGGCCTTACATACTGTAGACCTGGTCTAAAATGTTTTGTTGTTTGTATGTTGGAAGCACATTTGGTAAATTACACCGGTTGAAGTCACCTGTGATGATAAACACAGCGTTTGAATATGTGGTTTGCTGTGCATTGATAGAATCAAACAGGCCATCCCGGCTTCACAATGAACATCACATCCCTTCAATGCTTGGACAGTTAACTGATGCTTTCAGATAAATTTTTATTGAGGAAATGTGACCATAAGAACATTAGCTGTGTGTGCTGATATATAGTATGTGCTTGAGAAAGTGTAAATTTAATACAGCGTGTTTTGCTGATACTGATACTAACTGATTGACGTCAAAAAGCAAATGAGGGGAATATCGGCACATACTATTTCCTACTTTGAGGCCTGATTATAAACACAGCAGTTACAGTCAACAGTAAGATATGTGGACAAATACACAAATATAGAGGAAGTAACATTTAAATTTAAAAAGAAAAAAAAATACAAAAATTATGTGTAAATCTCCACACTATGTATCTTTGTAATGTCAGGTATGTATATTTTACTCTTTATTTTTGAGATGATTATGTTTAAGTATGATTAAGTATGATTATGATTAAACAAACTCCTGGAGGTCTTGCATCATTTCACTTCATTTTACCACTGATTGGCTGATGGCACGAAAATACAGTCTCAAACCCTCATTGACTTCTAAAGTATAGACAAGAAATACTATACCCGAACACTCTTCACGAAACAAGGCAGAGCAAATGATGACATAATTTTCTTCTTTGGGTGAACTATCCCTTTAAACTCTGCTGTTTGTCATTACAGTGTGTATGTTTCTTAATTTATAATTTCACAATTTCTATTATTTAATGTTTCTGTATTTAAATCAATTTCACATTATGTCCTGGTATTTTAACTTATGTTAAAACACACTTTCATCAAATTAAAGCAAAAATACAGAGAAACATGTGGACATACACATGAATGAGGAAGAAAACTTAAATAGGGTTTTTGTTTTAGAGTCATAAACAAAATTATGTGACGTGTTGAATGACAGATGAGAGCAGATATAATAATCACACAGTCTGAAGCTGCACACAGAAACATCAGACTCAGGACAGAGACACAGCCTCAAAAGTAAGAACAACTCACATTTTCATTATTTAACTAAAATTTGACTTTGATATGTTAATATTATCTGAATGAATGCGAATTCCACTCTGCTGCTATTTTATATATATTTTTTAGTTTATTTAATTTTATTCATTTCTTTATTTTTATTTATTTATTTATTTAATTATGTCATGTTGTAGTCTCTTAATTTTTTCTTCCTCAGAAATGGACCAAACTCTATTTTTCATTCTTCTTCTCATTGGTGAATGTGTTTGTGGTTTTATTTATGGTTTATAGTTTCATTAGGTTTGATCCTGTTATGAAAAGCATTAAAGCAAAGCCTCTCTTTCACAGCTCTCTGCTCCGTATCTGAATGTGTTCAGCGTCAGTATCACTTTATAAATGAGAGGAAGACCTGGACTGAAGCTCAGAGATACTGCAGAGAGAAATACACAGATCTGGCCACCGTTGACCACATGAACGACATGAACGAGCTGAAGAAGAGTGTGAATGGTGGAGGTTTTCAGTTTGTCTGGATTGGGCTGCAGAAGACAGGTCACAATAAATGGCAGTGGTCTTCAGGTGAACCTGCGCTCTATCTGAACTGGGCTACTGGACAACCAGAAGGCAGAGATTATTGTGCTGTGATGTTCAATGGAGAATGGCATGATTTGGCATGCTTTGATACCCCACATTTCATCTGCAACAACAGTGAGTTAATTTATGCATTCACCATATACCAAATTTTAATTAGGGTGACCATATTTTAGTTTTCCAAATAGAGGACAGTGGGCGGGGCGGGGGGCTGGGGTGTGGTTGGTTGGTGGTTAAAGTAATGCCGAAAGCGCCCAAAGTAGCGAAATCTCAAATATCAAAACTCAAAATATGTCATTTCCATACCTAATATACATATTTTACAGTCAGTGTTAAGCATATTTATCATAAACACAGCTAAATAGCTTCCTACCAGTGGCCGTCCTTCACAAAACTTAATATCTAGAACAGTTTTATCATAGGTAGAATGCAAAATGTTTCAATACAAGCATTTCAGTCAAAAGGTAATTTATGCAACATGGGGTTGGGGGTGATCAAGCCATGGCAACAGTTTAAAAGCCCAATTCCATAAAAAAAAAATAATAATAAAATCTTGACAACCCTGCATCCAACACAAGCTGCAGGAGTCAGATTTGACTGATCAGAGAGGAGAGATGGCTGACAGACCATGCTGGAGGATTTGCTGCTCAACAGATCCTGAGCTCATTGACAAATACATGATTTTCCTTAGAGCACGCGTGATGAAAGTGAACAGCGAGCGCTCATTCAAAAGAGATTATATTCTCCGCATATTGATAGCGGCCCACTGATGCACGAAAATTATATGCAATGTTAGAATGTTTGCGGGAGTGGGCGGGACTGGACACAGTCTTCTTCGGGGCTCTAAAACTAAAACGCAGACAATGAATAGCGACTGTAAAGCCGAATCCCTGACATTTTGGGCGATTTAGAAATCCCAGCCGGACGCATTTTTCAAGGTCCAAAAAGAGGACATGTACGGGAAAAAGAGGACGTATGGTCATCCTAGTTTTAATGCAATACTGAACACTATTACTTTTTAATTTGATTTTGAGTATAGAGGGGACTGTGCATATTTGTCACACTTTCGGTGCTATTTCAGACAATTTCTGTATAGACACAATATTTGCCTAAACAAAAGACTTTCACTGAACAAACTTTGATCTTTTGTTGTCACACTATGTGGTAAAGGAAACTAAAGAGCAATTAAATTAAAGAGCCTAAAATGTCTTAGACAGTGATCCATATGGATCTTATAATATTAATTAATATTATATGATCCATATGGATCACTGTCTAAGATATTTTATTTCTAAGATTATATTTCTCTGCAATTGTTTCACCTTTACTCACTGCTTTATTTTTATAAAAATAAAGCAGTGAGTAAAGGTGAAACAATTGCAGAGAAATATAATATAGCGATTCTGTCATGAAGCTATTGTATTAATAAAAGTCAGCACAGGGTTGACATTCAGTTTCTGTGCTCCTAAATGTTTCTCTGTGTGCAACACTTAACAGTTTGAACACACTCATTCCAGCCAATCAAAATTGAGAATTTAGATAGACAATGGTATAACTTTAAAATATCTTATATTGTGAATATTCAATATATCACCAGCTGTAGAAGCAGCTCAAGTCTTTGAATGATGTGTTTCTGATGATTCTGCCACTGCTCCTGTTAACATCCAAACCATAGAGCAGCATAAGAACAATGTACAAACTGATTTATTAATCTTTTCTCATTTGTTTTTCTTAAAGCGAATACAGGACTCGTCTTTGTCAATGAGACGATGAATTGGAGAGACGCTCAGAGTTACTGCAGACAGAATCACACTGATCTGGTCAGTGTACGAAACCAGAATGAGAGTGAACAGGTTGAGCAGCTCATTAATATCATGGTCGGAACAACCAATTCACCTAAATCACAAGTCTGGATCAATCTGTTCAGAGTCAGAGACTCATGGCAGTGGTCAGATCAGAGTAACTCCTTATTCAGATACTGGGACACTGGTGAACCTAATAATTATGGAGGTGGTGAAAACTGTACAGCTGTTAATGCTCAGGGAAAATGGATTGATGTATCTTGCACCAATCAATATCCTTTTGTGTGTCATGAAGGTGAGTAGATCTTCACAAAACACACACAAACCATCATCACCTCCAGATCTCTTAAAGTTCATGGTACATCAGTTCAGTCTGGAGGAGATCAGCGCTGGATCAGCCGTCCTGAAACTTACAAACTCAACTTCATCTGCAGCAGCTACTAAGAGTAAAAAGCATGTGAATGTTTGTGTTTACTTACATTAACGGTTTTCATACTTTGTTGTTATTCTGATTTTCTTTTGTTTAATTTGTTCTTTAGTAAGTCCTGAGTAAATCTGCTTGTTGTGTTAAACACCAGTTTAAAATTCTTTAGTTTGTCTAATTTAATAACATTATATGTGTTATTTAAGAGACTCATATATATCTGGTGTGGTTATGAGTCTTTATGTTTTGCATTAATCATATCTTTCTAACACAAACGCATGGAAACATAACATCAGCTCAAATAAACTCTTCTACAGCCAGTATTGTCGTCTCCAGACTATTTCCTGGTTTTCCCTCAAAGTCATTTGGAGCTGTAAATTATATATACAAATGTGTAGAATTTAAATTTGATTGTTTGATTTATTAGGTAAATATTTAGGTATCTTTCTAACACAAACACATGGAAACATAACATCAGCTCAAATAAACTCTTCTACAGCCAGTATTGTCGTCTCCAGACTATTTCCTGGTTTTCCCTCAAAGTCATTTGGAGCTGTAAATTATATATACAAATGTTTAGAATTTAAATTTGATTGTTTGATTTATTAGGTCAATATATTGTCATTTTCAAACATGGTAATGTCACGATGTCCAGCTGGAGTGCCCATGAGCTCCTCTAGAGGGCACTCCATCCCAGACCTTTTCCACTGTTTCTTGGACTCTATTTCCCATAACACCCCATGCCCAGGGACTAATTGCATACGCTCTTGTTTCCTGTCTGGAGGACCATAAATGCTGCACACAAACGCTCTCAGATCGCAAAGTCTTGTTCAGCTGTATGTGGACACCACTGAGCGTATTCCATGTTTATCTTGTCTTGTTTTTGCTAGTGATGGGAGAAACGAAGCATTTCGAAGCTTCGACTCAATTGAAACAATTTCTTCGCAAAATGAATCAGTGTTTCAAAGCGCTCGAAACACCACACGCTGGTAACAGCTGCTGGTCAAAACTGTGTAAATGCAACAAAAACTCAGACCAAAACATTCATAAAAACAGCTTTTACAAACCCAATGAAAGCGCTTTCTTGAAGTATAATATATTAAATGCAATCAAAATAATAAAATACCATTAAAAATGAAGTGTCTGTATAATAGGCCTATGCGTCTTTAAAATAATTATTATTAATTTGCAAGGGCTTGTTTTGTTTGTTTTATGGAGAGCTTGTCTAAACAGGCCAGTAAGAGACTATTAACTACTACTCATCCTTTTAATTACATACATGTCTCATTAAAAATGTCTACAACTTGATCAAACTGATCCGAGATCGTATAAGCATAGACGCTGATGCAGTGGTTCGCCGCTGCGGGACGATCTCAGTGAACTCGCATGATGCACGGGTTCACAGAGATCACGACCCTTCTTTTTCTTCTTATTTTCTTCTTTTTCTTCTTTTCTCCTCCTCCTCCTCTTCCTCTTCTTCTTCTTCTTCTTCTTCGTCTTCTTTTCTCCTCCTCCTCCTCCTCCTCTTCTTCTTCTTTTCTCCTCCTCCTCCTCTTCCTCTTCTTCTTCTTCTTCTTCTTCTTCTTCTTCTTCTTCTTCTTCTTCTTCTTCTTCTTCTTCTTCTTCTTCTTCTTCTTCTTCTTCTTCTTCTTCTTCTTCTTCTTCTTCTTCTTCTTCTTCTTCTTCTTCTTCTTCTTCTTCTTCTTCTTCTTCTTCTCCTCCTCCTCTTCTTCTTCTTTTCTCCTCCTCCTCTTCTTCTTCTTTTCTCCTCTTCTCCTTACTTTCTTTTCTTCTCCTCTTCTTCTTCTTCTTCTTCTCCTCTTCTTCTTCTCATCCTCCTCTTCTTCTCCTCCTCCTCTTCTTCTTTTCTTCTTCTCCTCTTCTTCTCCTTTTCTTCTTCTTCTTCTCCTCCTCCTCCTTTTCTCCTTATTTTCTTCTCCTCTTCTTCTTCTTCTCCTCCTCTTCTTCTTCTCATCCTCCTCTTCTTCTCCTCCTCCTCCTCTTCTTCTTCTTCTCCTCCTCATCATCCTCCTCTTCTTCTTCTTCTTCACCTTCTCCTCCTCCTCTTCTTCTTCTCTTCCTCCTCTTCTTATTCTTCTCCTATTCTTCTTATTATTATTCTTCCTCTTCTCCTCCTCCTCTTCTTCTTCTTCTCCTCTTCTTCTTCTTCTCCTCTTCTTCTTCTTCTCCTCTTCTTCTTCTTCTCCTCTTCTTCTTCTTCTCCTCTTCTTCTTCTTCTCCTCCTCCTCCTCCTCCTCCTCTTCTTCTTCTTCTCCTCCTCCTCCTCTTCTTCTTCTTCTTCTCCTCTTCTTCTTCTTCATCTTCTTCTCCTCTTCTTCTTCTTCTTCTCCTCTTCTTCTTCTTCTTCTAATTGTGGGTTTTTATGAGTTTAACAAGAGGAAGGCTTATGCTCCCAGAATATCCTGATCTACAAAGTTTAATGTTGGTCTGTTTGTTAAATTATATCTTCAAAATGATTTGACAAAATCAAAATTATTATTATTATTTTTTTCATGCACACACATTATGCACTATATAGACAAAAGTATTGTGATACCCCCTTCTAATGAAAAGGTTTGACTACTTTAATAATTTCCATGAGTACAAATCTTAATGTTTGAAAATACTTTTTTCTATTCTAACATGACAATACCTCTGTGTGTAAGTCAAGAATCAAAAATAAATGATTGATTCAGTTATTGTGGAAGAACTTGACTGGTCTGCAGTCAACATATATGTGTGTGTGTGTGTGTGTGTGTGTTTGTATAAGAGGCAGTTGGGAACAAAAAAAAAGAAAAAGAAATGGATCTCAACTGAATATCACATGTGGTACTTACCAAATATGTTGCTTAATATTTTAAACCCCAAATATTTTACTTATAACATTCATCATAAAACAAATAAAAAAAATCAGTTATTTGTAAAAATGTATTAAAAAAATTATTTTAAATGTAGCTAGCTTTTTGTGTAATTACTTTTAAGGCTTGAGTGTAGCTTGAATGTAACTTAACTACTTTCACTTATGAGTGAGTAGCTTGTAGCTTTAGGCTACAGACAGTTTCAGATTAGCTTCCACAACACTGTTATGTGAAATTAGTAGGGGTGCGCCGATCCGATATTCAGTATCGGTATCGCTCCGATACTGGCATTTTCTGCTGGATCGGGGTATCGGTCAGACGAGACCGATCCAAATCCGATATAGTGCGTATACTATTCTGTGTTATTATTAAGCCCCACGAAAGCCACAAAAACATTGTAAAGCACCATAATGTTTTCGTGCACTATATTTCAAGTGTTCTGCGCGCTGTGACGTGTTGCTTCAAGCGCATCATTCTCCGCACAGGATGCACATAAGCGCTTTGAGCCGCTCTGTATTTGTAGCCTTTAGTATCATAATACTTTTGCGCAATGAACGATTATTAATAGCCTTTCTTGTTCGTCTTATCTATCATATGCTGCTGCCTCATTACTCTGCTATACATTTAAAAGAAATGTCTTTTAATTTATACAGTAGTCAACATTTGAAGTGGATCAAAAAAGTTAAAGGGGTCATATGATGCTGCTAAAAAGAACATTATTTTGTGTATTTGGTGTAATGAAATGTGTCTATGCGGTTTAAGGTTCAAAAAACACATTCGCGTCGATTTTTGCAAAAGCTCATCGATTGGCCAGCTCATCGGTCTGAAAAGCGAGGTGTGCTGTGATTGGCCAGCTATCCAGTGCATTGTGATTGGCCGAATACCTCAAGCGTGTGACGGAAATGTTACGCCCCTTACCATATTGTGATGATGCCCTGTCAGGCCGGAGCGATGATT
>NW_015648658.1:353936-363308 GCF_001515625.1 Sinocyclocheilus rhinocerous | reverse complement strand
TCAGTGGCAAATTCTTTAAATATAAAAAACGTACTTACAGTCTGTGAGTCAGAACAGACGGCATTGTAGTCTACTCTCCCAGGATCTGGAAACAGTCCTCCATAAAATGTGCTGCACACATCTGAATATTTGGGTTGAACTGTTCTGGAACAGTGTTGTAAACAAGGACGGCATTTCCGTATGGCAGAGTATGGCATTCAAAAGAGCTTGTCACTAAACGTTTTAACGCTATGGATCCTCAAACTGTCAGCAAAACCTCTTAACTTCACCCTGCTTCCATTCAGAATAAAGCACCGCACAGCGTGCGCTGCCTGGAGACTGATCTCGGCTTGTTCGCATTGCATCTTTTAAGCGCATTCATGAAAATACGGCTAAACAAAATGCAAATCATGGCCACATGCCTTTTCTAATCTACAAAACAATAGACTACCACACAAGTTTAATTGTCATATCGTTAGATATTTGAACAAGCTCAGAAGAGATTAGCTTTTATAAGGCACAGTAATTAAAGATGCTACATTTTTCACTTAATAGGTCAGTCATTGTCAGGCTCTGAGCACAAAAGCAACATGTCCATGGATAGTGGTGCAGGAGGAAGGGACAGTATCATTCTCATCAGTGTTAACACAAGGCTATGAAAGGGACTCAGTCTTGGACTACCTTTCAGAAATCCAGACAGGAAAGTAAAGACAACCATTAATTTTGCATAGCTTGGAAGGCCTGTGAGTTCATGTACCATGTCATCGTTTCCTTTAAAGGCCTCTTCATTTAAAGACAGCTCATCAACTTTGCCCTTTAGACGATGAACCTCAGCTCTAAGTCGTTTTTCAGTGCCTCGACTGTAGCTTGGCAAGCTGCATTCGAGCATGGTCCCACAATGTCTGGGCTATGAATGGCCTGGGAGTAATTGTGTTTAAGCGTTTTTCTGAAAAAGGGAGTTATAATTGTGCTTACCGGAGACAAAGTGCTGACTGCACAATCTGGAGTTAGATGTTGGCTGCCAGTGGTCCCTTCTGATTGACGCCAACCATTTATTCCGCTGATCTAACTCCTTTGGGATTGAGTAAAATTGTAGTTCGGGGTTTCTCTGACGACTGTTGTTACACCCGACAGCACAACATATACCAGGCATGTTGTAATTTTTGTGATCCTTCTGTGAGTGCTTCTTTAATCCTTTTCTGACAGCTGTCACCATATACTTAAAACAGGTAGCGCAGCTGTGACCGGACACAAAAATGGCGGCGATAAAACACAGTGACGTCACATGGAACCTATGGATAGCGCTTCATCATCTATCATGAGATTTTGGCCAAGTGTATCAAACGACATGAAAAACTAAGCGCCCATATAGCTACAATAAATGTTATAACCTGTAAGTTGATGAAAGTGTATAATGCGATGCACTTGCTGCCTCAGATGCGGCCGTTGTAATGACAGACAAAACACAGATCTCCGTCATTCGCTGGTCAAAAACCTTGTTAACTCCATTTGAGCTTGATTTTCATTGAAACTTGATTGAGTGTCTGATAAAGCCACATACCAACTCTGACGACGCAGTGTTTAATTATTATTAAAAAAAACGCTTTTTCCTTTTCTATTTGTTTTATATTTCAGTGCTTTTTTTTTTTTTTTTGATCGTAATAATTCAGGAAATACCTGTAAAATAACAAAATTTTTCTGTGAAATGTTTAATGCAATTTTCTGTAAAACAAATAAATAAAAATGTTTGCAATGTATTTAAATTAGGATATATTGCTTTTTTTTCACGGTTTTCCTTTGGAAGCTATTACTACCAGTCATTTGACCGGTTTTTAATATTTATTTATTTATTTATTTATTTATACATACATACATACATACACACATACGTGTGCGCAATGGTGCCATATGTCCATTTGCACCATCTGGTGGTGATTTCATAAATTATTATCGCCATTATTTTTGTAAATTTACATAGGCCTACATATCAAGGTAATTTAACAAAACAGAAAAATACTCTATAAATAATACAGTATTTTTCTGTATAAAAAAAGAGAATTACTGTGTCATTAATGATATAATACTAAAACAGCCAAATTATTAATTTTACAGTTATTGTTAGTAATTTTACAGAGTTTTGCGTACAATTTATGGTCATTTATATTTATTTGCACAAGTGTATTATGTCATCATACCTCAAACTCTAATATGTCTGACTCAAGTTTCGTTTGTTGGATGACGTTGTTGTTCCAAATTCAAATGCATTTTGCCAAGAGAAATTAAACAGCTTAAAGGGATAGCTATGAAAATTAGCTTTCATTTCACTCATCCTCTGGTCATCCATGATGTAGGTGATTTTTTTTTTTTTTCTTGAGTAGAAGTAGGCCTATGTTTTTTTTTTTTTTTTTTCTGATGGTTTTCTGACAATTCGTGCTACTCGCTCAGATTGTGCTACCTCCCATTAAAAAGATAGGTAGCACAAATCGATAACGAAAAACGCTACCCATCAGCATCTTATCAGGGGCGGTTCTGGGGTGGTTGTCAGGGGGACAGTGCCCCCGTGTCAACAAGCTTGGCCCCCACTCTGGCCCCCCTAAATTTGGAATCGTATCACACAAAACAATTTTGGGTGCAATGCGCAGTTTTTCCTGTGGGTGGCAGTAATGGAAAAAAGTAAAACTGCTGCTAGTGGCGCAGAGCCAGACACGTTTTTTTTTACAGGGCTGCGCATTAAAATCAATCACACACGATTATGTTGAGCTTATAAATGCAGCGGCCAATCAGAGACGTTCAGATGAGTCATCGCCGAAACGCCAGTGTTTTGTTCAGTGTGTGCGCTCGCTGACTGAATTCTGCTCTCTGGCAAATTTTCTGGCGAAAAGTGCAGATGTGCGTACGAGAGTGCTTGAACTCTGGCTAGACTGAAGTTAGTGATATTGTTTTTGATAATGTAAATGTATTTTGCTCTCTTACTGTACCATGAAAGTGTTATAATTTGTAACTTAAAATGTTTTTATTAAATTCACATTAAATACAAAGTCAGTCGTATTAAAAATAGTTTATGGCATGACACCCATATCTGGTACTTAAGTAAAAGAGGGTTTTTTGCATAGTTAATAGATTACACTATTATGCTACTTTGCCCATCGCCCATTATAGATCAACTAACATAATCTATAAAGGTGCAAAATGCATTTACTTACACATATTTGAGAATCGAGATATTTCATGATATAGTTAACACGTTTGGGAATATTTTGAAAAACAAACAAACAAACATAAGCCTATATCAGTTATACAGTGCTATTGTGGCTGTTACTGTGGTCTAGAACCGCCACTGCATCTGATTCATGTGGTTTGAGGCTTTTTTTAATGTCCATATACTTACCCCTACCCCTAACCAAATCCGATATTGTGCGTATACTATTCTATGCAATGTATAACATTTTACCAGATTTAGTCCTACACTTATTCACTTTTATTTGTTCCCCACTAAATAATGTTATTTCACTAAATGTTTTTTTTTTTTTAGAATACATTTTGCTGCTAAATTATCCACTAACTTAGTTTATAATAGTATTTTTGTCATCGATTATGAATATATATTTTTTCATTTGTTATTTTTCATTCAAATTAAGTTGCCTATATTTTCTAGATTGTGTTTAACACAAAAGAGTGACGATCATGTCAACACACAGAAGCGTAGAAATTCTACATTGATAAAAAAACAAAAAAACAAAACAAAACTGCGCTGGTATCGAATCATATTGGTATCGGCCGATACTCAGAATTTTCTGGATCGGATTAGATCAGTTCAGAAAAAAAAATGGTATTGTTGCATCCTTAGAAGAGTAAAGAAGATTTTTTAGCTGAAACCATTGTCATTGGGGACTTTAGAAATCCTGTACATTATTAGTCAATCAGTGCATGTCTTCTGTCAAAACTGGAAGCGGGAATGTGTTTTTATTCTTTTAGTAATGATCAGACAGTGGCACAAAATGGTATTAAGAAACAAAACATTCATTATTATTGTCATTAAAGTCAGGTGTGTGCAGGAAGGTCAGAACCATAGACTGTATAAAAACATGGATGTAGTGTCCGTGACGTCACCCGTAGATTTCCGAAGAGCGTTTTTGAAGCTCAAAAGTGGGTGGAGGCGGCCGTCGCCATCTTGGCAGCGTGTCACCGCGCGTCACTCCCGGATAATCGAAAATGGGCAAAGAGGCGGGAGCAAGTTGCTGAATCCACGCCCACCTAGCTCGACAGTGGTGAAAGCAGCGGCCTTGTTGGCTTCACGAGAGAGAGCGGGAGGTTGCCGCTTGGTCAGAACATACGATTTAAAATTGATTTTGGATGCTGTTAACCTCACACATTAGCTACATGTGTACATTTCATATCACTATATCTCCTCCTCATTGTAAATATCCAAATGATTTTTTGATTCAGTGCTGAAGTAATTTATTCATGTAGAAAGCAAAGATAAACAAAGGTGGGGGTCTTTGGGGTGTAAATACAAGGTCCACCCAATTGGAGGAAGGATAAAGGTACATAAGTAAAATGAAAACAATGAAAAAAGTGCAATATTAGTATTGCTCAGAAAACAGTCATTTGGGGGGATCAGTGACTGTGGTGTAACATCATTTCATTCCACTTACTCTGGCAATAAAATCAGAAAAAGAAAAAAAAAATCATTAAGGCAGCATACACATAGTACACATATACACATACAAATGTCTACACATCACATCTCTTTCCTTTTATCGCTTACCTGAATATACCTCAACTTCACACAGTGTGAGGTATTCTTTGCGTCCAGGCACAATAAGGTTGACATATCGCCCCTTAATAGGCTTAAATGCAAATGATTGTGTGCCTCCAAGTGGGATGGGCCCAACAGCTGCTGTACTGTGAAAATACGCAGAAATAGGGGCATATTAAATATACTTCTGTCTGTATTACAGTTTTTTTTTTTAATTGCTTAGACACCAAAAGCGGCCCACTTAGTGAAGCCATTCACTCATAAACCTAATCTTTAGTTTTGAGAAATGGAGTTCTAGTTTCAAAAGCTGTGTTTTATCATATTTACTAATTTTCTAATCATTTGTGTAAGTATTAAGAGATAGAGACGACACTTACAGCTCATTATTGTTGCCGTTATTGTGCAGGCTGTTGCCGATACGGATCTGGATCCCCTCGATCCTCTTTTCACAACAGTCTCCACGATTAGTGACGCTAACCCTGGTTATCCTGTAGACGTCTCCCAAGTCGACTCTCCACCAGGGGTCCCTGTCCTCGTTAGTAATGCTGCATGACCCGTGGGCGTAATTTGACTCCCTGTTGCCATCGATAGCATTATGAGCAGCTGTTAATGCATTGTATCTGGAAGACTGGACAGCTTTGCCTCAAAGAGCAAGATTCCCTGTTTAACATAAAACAACAGACAATTATTATTATTATTAACTTTAATGTTCTAAAGTATAATCCCAACATAATGGGGATTATACATATCGTCTGGTCCTTCTTGAATTTAAAACACTTTAATCTCATCAATATGTCCACGCAATTTTTTATTTATTTATTTATTTTTTTGGGTGAAAAGCCATGTAATAAATTGTATAACTGACTGTATATTATCTCTGTATATTATTGCTTGTTTGTTTGTTCTGCAATGAATTATTGTTCTTCATGGAAGTTTGCATTTATTACAATGAGCTAATAAAATATTTCAGCTCAAATCCAGGGCCATGCAGAGACCTTTGGAAGGGCAGGTGCTCAAAGTATAAAAGGCTGAGGTGAACAAAGAACAACTCTATTACTTGAGTCAAAGTACAGATACTGCTGGTCAAATATTACTCCATTACAGGTAAAAGTTGTAAAGACAGATTTTTGCTTAAGTAAAAGCACAGTACTAAATTTACTTGTTTATGGCAATGCACTGGTTTTATTATTGTTGTAATACTTGCAATACCTTACGCCTCTGAAGGAACTTACAATACATTACAACTACTGAATACACTGAATAGCTTGTGGTATCTTTGAAATTAAGAGTTTTTAGAATGTTAAAAACCTTAGAAATGAAACAATGAGTTGACCAAAAAAAAAAAAAAAAAATCTTTTTTAACACCCCTACCCACCCCCACAAAAGCAGGATGGCAGTGATCACACTTTACAACACTGTTTAAAAAAAATTACACACAAAAAAAAAAAATGCTCTCTGATTGCTTTCACTGCAGTTTATTGTCATACACAGAACAGTCTGTGCAGTGCTGCTTCAAGTCAAACACCTATTGTATTTTGTTAGGAGACTCACAACAGTTCTTCTGTGGCTTTATAGGTAATATTTTTGTTTACACAATTTTGCAAAATCAGACAATATTGTGTCTAATATATACCACAATATTAACTTATTATTGAATTGTTGTAAATAAATATCACATCAGCATTGTTCAAAAAAATGCTGGGAAATCACTTCATGTAGCCCTACAAGAGTGATTACTGATAGGCTGTCTAAAAAAAAAAAAAAAAATCACTTTGTAGAGAAGGGACACTGACTTTCACGGCTGCTACATAGCAACGACTTTCTACTTCAAGGACCTTGATAGAAATGTAGTGGAGTGAAAAGTATGATATTTGTCTTTCAAATGTAGTGAAGTTAAAGTCATAAGTTTCCAGAAAGAAATAATACTCAAGTAAAGTACCGATACTCAAAAAGTGCACTTAAGTACTGTAATCAAGTAAATGCACTTCGTTACTGTCCACCTCTGATTAAAGGGGCACATGGAAGAAGGCTTTATATAGGGCTGTGCTCAAAATATCAATACAGCAATATATTGTGACACACTGCTTGCTGATACATGCATCGATACGGATGCTTCTGTATTGATAAAGCAGCAAATGCCATGACGCAGTTTTGAAAAGAAACACAGAATAAAAAAGACAATTTGAAGTTTTACACTTAAAGAATATTTTCGTTGTATCTATTAATAACTCTGGGATTAGAAACTGCACTTATTATTATTACTATTATTATTATTATTATTATTATTATTATTAAGTTTACAGGCTATGGAGGTTTTGCTGTTGTAAACAATACTGTTGCTGCTTCAAAAAAAATCAAATCTGTCATATTTAAAATATAATTCTACTCTAATCCTGTTCTGAATGTATTTATTTTTGAATGCAAATAAAAAACAGGATTAGTATAATTCAGGGGATGAGAAGATCAATATAAGCTTTTTTTTTTCTTTTTTTTTTACCAGTGCTGTGATAGCCTTATTATTTTTAAGGCACTCTACTGTACATTTTTTAAATAAATACTGTAATAATAATAGTTCAAAGTATGAATAATTTTTAGCAAAAATAGCATAAAAAAGACCAGACCCCTCGACGCACGTGAAACAGGGCCAGTGTAAATAAATCTATTTAAATTCAAAGAGGCAGGATAGTCTATGCAAGACCTGACATTTTATTCGTATCTAAAATGAGGCGATGAGAACATCACAGAGCTCATCACAGGGCCCAGAATTCCTAGCGACGCCCCTGGTACTGAGGTCAGATGAGGCCGTCAAGTGAAAGGTCATCATGTGGGTCATTTTATTTATGGCTAAATTATTATTCATTAATTTTACAAATAGTTAGATTCAGCAGGCCTTTACAAAAGGGCCTTTAATTACCAAAAAAAAAGAAAATTGCCTGATATTTTGTCTTGACAAAGGGGCACTGTGGACACTTTGGTGCCTAGATAACAACTATCTTAAGTGCTCCCTTATTGATTACCAAATACATGTGTTACTGACAGCATTCCGAGTCATGAAGAGCACTTACTTGGAACACAAATGCACAGTGGTTTGTCCTTTTCTGTTAATAGAATAACAACAGTCATACAGACATTAGCAAGTACATGGACAAATTCTATCACAGAGTTGTCTTCTCTCTCTGTCCCTTACCTGCAAACACCACGACTTCACACAGAGTAAGGATTTCATCATTCCCCGGTAAAAAAATGTTGACAAATCGGCCACTAATGGGCTCAAACTCAAATGTTTTTGTGCCATCAAAAACAGTGAGAACAGTTACAGCCCTGCAATTACATAAAGAACAGTGCTGAAAGTGGAAAGCAGAGGCCTCTCAATACAATGTACGTTTAACAAATTCAATTAGACTATTGAAATCAAATGAGATTGTATAACACTCTTCGCAATAAATGCTCTGCATTTAACCCATTACACACACACACACACACACACACACACACACACCGTGAACACACACCCAGGGCAGTGGGCAGCCATTAGGCCATGACTGCCCCAAATGGTGAAATGACATTTTGGACAATTTAGAAATTCCAGCTGGACACATTTTTTTAGGTCCAAAAAGAGAACATGTTCAGGAAAAAAAGGACGTATGGTCACCCTAGTAAAACCAGATTAAACATTAGAAACATGGGGAGATGAAAAAACAATTGAAACGTTTCTTACAGCTCATTGTTGTTTCCGTTGTTCTCCAGGTTGTTACCGATACGAATCTGAGCTCCTTTAAGTCGCTTTTTGCAACAGTCTCCACGATTAGTGAGGGCAACTTTGCTTATGCTGTAGACATTTCCGAGGTCAACTCTCAGCCATGGATTAAGCTGCACTTGAGTGTGAGTGCATGAGCCCTTCATGTAATCTGTGTCTCTGTTTCCATCTACTGCATGTTCAGCAACTCCCTCTCGGTGGTATAAAGATGACTGCACCACTCTGGCATTAAGAGCAACATTCCCTGTTCAATCAGTTATGATAATGATAAGACAGCCTCAAAGCAATACAAATCAATCAATCAATCAATCAATGAATCACAAGCTTCTAATTACCATATTTCAGCCTATAATTTGAATAATTTAATCTGATTGATATGTAATATGATGACTCACAATGGTTACAGATTTTTAAATCCAGACATTTTTACTTGTATTATTCTAAACGTACCTTTAAAATAAGCAATGGAGAGCCCAGTAAAAAGTGTTAGTAACAAAATCACACGTATGGCCATCCTGATTTAAGACATAACACATCACATCATCTCAACATATGAAGGGATCATTTTAAATTTCTCATCCTCATATACACAAAGAAACAAATATAGTCAATTTGAGAGACTGAACAATTGTCACCTAATAAAATGTTGAAGTTTTCAATGCAGTTAATAAAACTTGTCAATTGCATCTGTTTTCACTCATGTATATCCACAAATTCAGTCTTCTTGATTAATATATTTAAGCTAGCTGCTCGTAATTATCAACAAACACACTTGGTTTATTATTTTGTGTTATTGTGAAGTACAGACCGACCAGTATCCGACAGTAATTAAAGAACTGTAGCACAGCTAATTTGTTTAAAACCTGTAATCTATATA
>NW_015648658.1:343315-353914 GCF_001515625.1 Sinocyclocheilus rhinocerous | reverse complement strand
ATATATATATATATATATATATATATATGTATATATATATATAGATATATAGATATATTCCAATTATAATTTTACCTGCTGTAGAGACTGTATAAACATTCAACTCACCTGGAATCCATCAATGTATCGACCTCAATTATCTGCTTTTAAACAAAAAAAAAAAGCAGTCTGTAAGAGTGTCTAGTTCAATAAGATTGTGCTCAGAAATGATGCTTTATTTATTGCCAAATAAGTTCCTCCCAACCAAATGAGATATCTGAATATTCAACATTAAATTGACCTATTACAAAAGAGTTCCCATTTTTTTTGTAAACGTTTATTCTAATAAGAGACAATTACATACATAATTTGGAACATTATTGTGTGACTGTAATCAGTATGTTGCATTTAACACTATCAACCAAAAAATTTTTTTAATAACCTCAAATTTTTTGGCATTAGTGGAACTGCATTGGCATGGTTTAAATCATACTTATCGGACCGTCATTAGCTTGCAGCAGTAAATTAAGAGTTATCATATCGATCGCAAGTACAGTATGGAGTACCACAAGGCTCAGTACTAGGACTGTAGCTTTTCACCCTGTACATGTTACCCCTGAGAGATATCTTCAAGAAACATGGTGTTAGCTTTCACTTTATGCTGATGATACTCAGATCTATATTTTCTTTATAGCCTGATGAAACATACCAATTCACAAAACTAACATAAAAGCGGAGGTGTTAATTATTGGACCAAAAACCTCCACACATAATATCATAGAATAGTCTCTAACATTTGATGGCTGCTCTGTCAAGTCTTGATTGCCAGTTAAGTGTGCTATCTGATAATAATTTTTCTTTTGAAAGCCACATGTCTAGCATTTGTGAAACTGCATTTTTCCACCTTAAAAGTATATCTAAATTATGACATATGCTCTCAATGTCAAATGCAGAAATGTTAATTCATTCGTTCATGACCTCAAGGCTAGATTAGGACAAGCTTAACCAAGATAAAAGTCCACTCACATATTTCAGAAGTACCCTCAGTGATTTGATTCTGGAACCAGGCCTGGTCGAAATGCTGGATTTTTCTGCATTAGGTAATGCAATTGTTATCGTATTAGCTACCATGACTAATCATGCTTACAGTATGCTTGCAGCAACAATAGGCATACTACAGTGAGAATAAAAGTTACACCTTCTTTCTTTGCGTGAAAGAAACACACATAGTGAGGTAGATATGTGGGGGCGTGTTAGAACGAGCCGTTTTAGGTAGGTGTGGTTGACTCTTAACTTTTATAAAGAATATCTCTTTGGATTTGAGACTTTAGTCTTTGCAACTTTACAGATCTTCTTTATGAACCAAGAGCTTGTAACACTCCAAAGAGAAAGGAAAAATTGAAATCGCATCATATGACCCCTTTAAAATTAACAGTGGTTTGTGAAAATATATGCTTTATTAACAAATAATTTATCTGGAGCGTTTATGCTGGGATGTGCACCTAACTTGAAACTATTTAAGGCAAATGTACTTAATTGTGTTCTAAAGGGAAAGTTAAAACCCTACAAGGCAAGTGTCCTAGCGTCGGTCCTGACTTGACCTTTTCTCCTTGTACTTTCAATATTTTCTCATGTTGTCCCATATATTTACTTTTTTTAAAGCATAACAACCTGACACAGAAGCTTGTGCTTTCTGTTTTTATGCAGTGATAAATTACATTTCAAGTAATTACAAAAAAAAGGCAGTATTGAGTAAAGAGTTTTGGATAGGTGCATCCATTAAAAAAAAAAAAAATCCTACATATTAATGCAGTATATTGTGCCCTTTTTACAGACTCTTTAAGAGTGTATGTGTAAGGTTGGTCCAGCTAATGTGCATGTGCAATCCCAAGCGCACATTTTAACACCCTGGCTGTTTCCGAAGCTGCCTTTTGCTTTATAGCTGAACTGAACTTGTATCAAAATTTGATGAAATTCACACAGTTATCGATTTGAACTGAACCAACACTGAACTGACTTGATCTAAGCAATGACGACATTGTCTTCAAGAGCTGCTTTAAAGCAGAATCTGAACTGTCTCCATAGTTGAGTTTCCATAAATGATACATCATGTACAATTAGACATGTTCATTCTTTCCTTGTTCCTTTGCTTATGAATGGGAATTTGCTTCTCATCTTGTAATCAAATACTTAACAGGATTTGAGTTGAATTCAGGAACAGTTTAGTGCCATTACTGATCAGTTTAATAACAGTTATGCTATTATTTTGATTTCAAAATAATTATAATATCATATGTTTATGTCATGACTATTATTATTAATCTTCTTATCACAATACTTTACCTGGGACACAAAGGAAAATAGGTAAAATATTCAAATGTTGTGTGCTTTTGTAGGGTCAAAAATTATCAAAGACTTTTGCTTTCCTGTCCCAAGCCTATCTTGAGTATCAAAAGGGCCATTTGGCATTCCTGAAGGCACAGAAGTGCTGATATCGATCAAGGCCTGTAGGCCAACATGTGTATACATCGGGGGTCTTCTAATTGTCACACCTTTTGCACAGTGGGTGAAGTTGTAATCTGCTGATTGGTCAGTTTGAATGTCTCACATTTGGTTTTTAGTCACATGGTCAAGGAAGGGATAGAAGAAGATTGCAACTGTGGCTCTTGGTCTTTCCTTTGCTACCTCTTTTTCTTTGCTCTTTCCTTTGCTGCCCCTCTCTTCTTGGGGCTCTGCCCTCTCTCTCTCTCTCTCTCTCTCTCTCTCAGGTAATATTTTACATACATGCTGGGTACAATTCATTGTTCATGTTTTACCATCCTTCGTCTATTTTGTAACCAATTCAAGTGTAACCATAACAAAATATTGTTATTAAACCATTTCAATTATTAATTATGTGCTAACTAGTCTTGATTCAAGGTTAATATTAAAGTGCTACCTATTGCAATACAATAGTCACTCATAGCAACGCTCTCCCACATATTTAGCTATTCTAACTGCGCTTATGTCCGTCGTTGGTATAAGTGGCAGTGAGTGGTAATAGACTAGAAATGTACAGTTTTATACCATCGTGCTGATAACGTTTCTTTAGTCATTCGGCAATCCTACAGCCTGAACCACCGTAGGGAAACCATCCTTACACTTTTCTGATGTCTGTATAAAAGGGTGTGTGCTCAATGTAAATGATAATCTTTAATTTGTGCAGTTACAGTAGGTCTTTTTGTTGGGTCTACTTTCTCAGTCGATAAAGAAGAAATGTAGTGCTCAGTTAACATAATATTGACACATTGTACACTGTGTAGCCTTTTCAAGACTTTGAACATGCATTTCAGTCATCCTTCAAAAATAAAAGACAGTTTTAGTAATAGCAGATTTAAGTGTTTTTGACAAAGCTGTTAAAACTATCTGTTGAAAAAAAATGTTTATTATTATCATTATTATTGTTGCAATATTGAATTCAGATTGTAAATGACAGGGTTTTTGTTTTGAGTAGTTGCATTTAAGCCATATCATAATTTCAGTTTGAATTCAACCAAATTTGCAGTCTAAAGGAGCCTTATCATATATTTATATTGTAACATATTTATTTTGTTATAACACTGTTTTTTTTTTTTCATTAATGTAAAACCCTTTGTATGTATGTCCTTCTCTGTTTTTGCCCGAAAAGGGTCATTTGGCTAAAAATGATTACTTTAATCAGTACTGTTCAGACTTAATTTAATGACTTGGTTCAAGATGTTTGGTTTAATATTTATCTATTAAATATTTAAATTTAATTTAACACACCAGCCAATCAACAGAACAGCTGAAAAAGAAAAGAATCAAGGTGTTGCGATAGTCCATTCAAAGTCCAGACCTCATTCTAACTGAAATGCTGTGGTGAGAGCTGTGCATAAACAAATGCCCATGAACCTCAATAAACTGGAGCAATGTTGTAGAGAAGAGTGGGCCAAAATTACTCAAAAACGATGTGAGAGACTGATAAAGTCACACAGAAAATGATTACTTCAACTTATTACTGCTAAAAGTGGAGCTACAAGCAACTGAATCATAGGGTGTCCTTAGTTCCCTTTCAGTTGGTCACTACGAGTCATGTCACTGGACACATTTCACTGGGATCTCGCTTCGAGAGACCAATCCACTTCGAGTGTAAACCAAATGAGCCAATGCACATTGGCATGCGATGAGCATTTGTGAGCTTTTTGTGTTGGCGGTGGTCGTTCCAGTGTCGAGTGTGCTGCGCACTTCAGGCTACACTACCCCCTGTTGTGTTGCAAGCAGCCATCTCCCCTGTGCGTCTCAGCACATAAAAGAGCATTTCCCTGAAAGAGTAATTTCTCTAAAAGAGCATACACGGGTCTGTCTTTGTAAAGACGACGGGTGATGGTCACGATCGCTGCCTCACGCGTCTGGGCATCAAGCATGCTGAGATGGCGTTCGTGGATCAATCATGTTCCCATTGTGGTAAGATGACCATCTCAGAGCTGCGGACCAGGCTCCGTTACCTCGAGGGGGGCGGAGCTCCGTTGCTTCTACCTCGATCTAGTTCTCGTCCTGGCAGCAGCCAGGCGGGGGCTACTTCAGGCAGTAGCACGGGCGGTCTGAGAGTAACAGTGGTGGCAAACCCTCCAGGGAACCAACCCTAAGGGGACCATCGCTCCTCTTGCGCTCCACAACCAGTCAAGCTGCCAAAGGAACGCGCTTGGCCCTCTTCAAAGAGCACTTCTCCCAATGACCGGATGTCGATCATTGCATCGGAGGGGGAGCTTTCTGGAGGAAGTTTCGGCTGCGCTGCCGCCCTCTGGGATGGTGGCAAAGCCTGAAATGGCAGCTATGCTTTCCCGGGCCACCGAGAGGATAGGGCTCAAGTGGAACCCTCCACTGAATCCCAAAGCCTCGAGGCTGGACGATTGGTTTCTTGGGGTTGCTCGCGTTGGTTCTCAGCACCCCGCCCGGTGCCTTTCTTCCCGGAGGTGCATGAGGAGCTTACCAGGTCATGGACGGCACCTTTTACTGGCAGAAACCGGCCTGTTAGTTCCTCCTCCCTCATCACCCTTGATGTTGGTACAGCTAAGGGGTATGCGGGGATCCCCCCCGGTGGAGTGGTCGGTAGCGATGCAATTGTGTCCTAGTACCGTCTCCTCCTGGCGGGGAGACCTGCGCTTCCCTCCCGGGCGTGTAGGCACTCGTCTGGTCTGACCGGCAGTGCTTATATGGTTTGTGAAGAGTCTGCATCTGCAGGTTCATCAGGCCAAGGCACTGAGGGACCTGCACGAGGGTGGTCACGATCTGGAAGTTCTGAAAGAGCTCCGTACCGCAACTGACCTCGTGCTCCGAACGACGAAGGTCAAAGCGAGTCCTCTGGGGCTGTCTGGCCGACATGAGGGACGCCTGCAAAGTTTGGTTCCTCAATGCCCCTGTGTCCCAGACCGGCCTCTTCGGCGACGTCGAGAGATTTTTTAGAGAGAGCAAAATTTTCGGTCCCTGTCCCACCGTGTCTTCACGAACGTTTCGGAGGGGGCTCTTTTTCCCCTCAGAGAGCAAGGTGTTCGCATTCTCAACTATCTCGACGATTGGCTTATACTATCACAGTCTCGGGATCAGTTGTGCGAACACAGGGACCTGGTGCTCCGGCACCGGGTCTTCAGGTCAACTGTGAAAAGAGCAAACTCTCCCCGACGCAGAGGATATCTTTTCTCGGTGTGAAGTTGGATTCGGTCGAACAGACGTGCTGAACAGCTTGAATTCATTCAAGGGCAGGACTGCGGTCCCACTGAAACAATTTCAGAGGCTTCTGGGGCATATGGCAGCTGCAGCAGCAGTTACACTCCTGGGGCTGCTTCATATGAGACCAAGTCACACCGGCCTACCGCCAAACCTTCATCCCATGGTCAGACCTTGTGTTTCTCCGGGCAGGCATGCCCCTAGAGCAGGTCTCCAGGCATGCTGTGGTTTACACAGATGCCTCTACCACCGGCTGGGGGGCCACGTACAATGGGTATGCAGTGTCGGGGGTATGGACGGGCACCCAACTGCACTGGCACATCAACTGCCTAGAGTTGTTAGCAGTGCGCCTTGCCTTGAACTGTCTCAAGGGGCGTTTACAAGGCAAACACATGCTGGTCCGGACGGACAACACTGCGACTGTTGCGTACATCAACCGATAAGATGGTCTGCGCTCCCGTCGCATGTCGCAACTCCTCCTTTGGAGTCGGAAGGTTCTGAGTACAGTTCGTCGGTCATTACTGACGTGACGTCTCCGTTCCCTCCTTCAGGGAACGAGGGTTACATACGTAACCGAGTTGTTTGTCACTGATGTCTTTTCCATTTTGGCCTAGTTTTTGGTAAACAAATGATGACACGATGTGATACATCATGTTTGTTGTTCATCTGAGGTTTAATTTTCCAAACTTTAAGACCTGCCAAGGACCAGATGATTTTTTTTTTTTATTATTATTTTGTCCTGATAAAGAATACCATGGAATTCAATAGTGTAGTAACACAGTGACTTTACCAATTGGTGATTATCTATTTTAATGAAATGCACTTATTCCACAAACCTATGGCTATATTAATGCAGTACACGCCGATTAGCACTGTTGTCTGAATTTCTTCAGCATTAGTGTGTGAACCAAATTCATTTTGTGTGTGTGTGTGTGTGTGTGTGTGTACTTTCATAACCTTCGCTTTACAAATATATTGCACAAAACAATGATTTTATATTTCTTCTTGCAAGACTGAATGTAGTTATGCAATTGTAGTGGACCACATCATACATAACCTCTTTGTTTCTCTGCTTTTCTGTAGCTCTTACAGTGTTTACTTGAATGTAATTATAAGAAACATTTTCGTAAACATCAGTTTTAACCATCAATTCAGTTCACTAACAACAGACACATATTCATATGTCCCACACATTAAGCTATCGAATATCGAATTATTATTATTATTATTTTTTTTTGCCTTTTAAGGAGCTTAACATCTGTGAACTGGACGTGTGAACAAAACCCTTTTTTATTTCACAGCCTTCACTTTACACACATATTGCGCAAAAACAATGACTTTATCTTTTTTTTTTTCCTGCAAGACTAATTGTAGTTATGCAATTGTGGTAGACCACATCATATGCAACCTCTACCTGGAAAACAGTGTATCATACAAAAAAAAATACAGTTATAATCCAATCAACTTCAGAAACATCAGTGAATATGCCTAACAGTTAACAATGGCCAGAGGAGACAATGGCAAGGAACCCAAACTCCATCGGTAACAGAAATAAGAAAATATCCTTGGGAGAAACCAGACTCAGTCAGGGGCCTGCTCTCCTCTGGCCATATGAAACCAGCAGTTTAATTCCAGGCTGCAACACAAGTCAGACTGGATTGATATCATTCAGAAAGTTCATCCAGTTCCTTCTCTTTGATGACTGTGATGCATAATATGGTGAAGGAGAGGAAGCTGGCCACAGGGTCAGTGCAGAGGACTCGTCTGGTTCTCATGGTCTTTGCTGAGGCCCTGTGCAGATGGCTGTCTAGTCGGTGAGGTCTTCACAGGGGATCTGTCTCTATGGCTTGTCTAGTTGTGGTCTCTGGCACTGGCAGTGGTCTCTGCTTACATTCAGGGCAGCTGGGGTCATCACTAGGTGCTGATCCACCATCTCCTCTAGATGCGGACTGGATTCAGTAACCTCAGAAAAAATATGAGACTAACATAAGCCTAGAGGAACAACTCCCTTCTCTCTCTGCTATAAATTATCTGAATCGATATGTATGTTGAACACTATACCAACAAAACTACTGGAAGAGGTGCTTCCAGAATATACTCTTCTTAGTATTATTAATTTATCATTATGTAAGGATGGTTTTCCTGTTACGACAGAACACAAGATCAAAAACAATAGAAAACAATAAAACAATAGAACTCACTAATCTGGAGAGAAATTCTCAAAGAAAGAGCATAGACACCACCTTGCCCAATCATCTCTCCTGACTTATCTATAAGCAGTGGCGGACTGGCCATCTGGAGCACCCGGCGTTTTCCCGGTGGACTGCTGTACAGTGTGGGCCGGCCCATTTCGTAAATATATATAAAGAATGAATTATGGTAAGTGTACGTAGCAGGGGCGGACTGGGGCCAAAAAGTGGCCCTGGACAAAGCAGCCCACCGCACCCGGTCCACACCATAAATGACAGGCACACTTCTTTACATTACAATATGTCTTTCCTGGTGTATATGGCAAATGGTAAATAATTTTGAATAATTTTTACACATCTCTTTTACATGGAGGGACAGTTTAATATCACTAAAGTTATAATATCAGTCCACATGAAACAATGCACTGGTATATGGTTTAGAAGACTTGGAATGTAGTGCAGAATGTGGACTGCATTTATTGTGCCTTTCCACTAGTCTTATATTTGTCCTTTTGCAGAGCTTGAAATCTCCTATCATTTTTTTAGAAAAGAGCTCCAATTGTGGAAAAGAGTATAAAAATGATTTTGATGATGGTAAATACAGTAAACAGTAATACCGTGAAATATATAATGTTGCAATTTAAAATATTCAGGAATGAGAAACAAGGATTCAGTTGCGAATGAAATGACAGTTTATTGAAAAGTCCCAAACAGAAAAATGCAAGAGTCCGGTGGAGGAAAGTCATCGGTGACTCTAGGCAGCACAGGGACACAAACGGGCAGCCGATGCTCGAGGGTCAGCGAGGCAAAGTCCACGACAGAGGGGAGACGGAATCCCCGGGAACTGGTCAGGAACAGAGAGACACGAACGGAAAACGGCGACACCATAAAATGATCTGACAACACAGGACAGAAAACACAGACATTAAATAGGCCCGCTGATCAGCCACAGCTGGCGCTATTCAGCTGATGGCACTGATCACCGGCAACACAAACTACACCCACACCCACAATCACACGGAGAGAACCAGACTGGGAAAAATAGGTGGCTGGTACCCTAAGCTACATTCAAACGGAGATAGGCCCATGGATGACACTGGTAACGAGTTGTGTGTGTACTCCACCCATGAGAGTTGTTGGCTCCAGGAGGAAAGATTCTGTGTAACCAAACATCGCAACGTACTCTCAAGATCCTGGTTGGCCCGCTCCATTTGGCCGTTGCTCTACGGATGGAAACCAGATGACAAACTGACACTCGCCCCCAATAACCTACAAATCTCCTTCCAAAATTTGGAAACAAATTGGGGTCCCCTGTCGGAAACCACGTCCATCGGGAGGCCGATGATCATCGACAGTAACCGCTGTCTCCTTGGCTGAGGGTAATTTGGGCAAGGGATTGAAATGGGCTGCCTTCGAGAAGCGGTCCACTACGGTCAAAACAACCATATTGCCCTGGGAGGGCGGAAGGGCAGTGACGAAATCGAGCGCGATGTGGGACCAGGGTCTCGAAGGGACTGACAGCGGTTGAAGTAACCCGTCAGGGGGGCGATTGGAAGTCTTACCACGAGCACAAACTGAGCAGGCCAAAACAAAATCTCGTTGTCACGAGCCATAGAAGGCCACCAGAATCGTTGTTTAATGAGGAAACTAGTCCGATTCACCACCGGATGCCAAGCCAGGCTGGATTTGATGTTCTTAGAACCCGGACGATAGGAAAGTGTAAAATCAAAGCGACCGAAAAAGAGTGGCCACCGAGCCTGCCTGGAGTTAAGTCGTTTAGCAGACCTGATGTACTCGAGGTTCTTATGATCGGTCCAGACAATAAAGGGAACCACCGAACCCTCTAACCAATGACGCCACTCCTCCAGCGCTAACTTGACTGCCAACAACTCTCGGTTACCAATGTCATAGTTACGTTCGGCAGGCGACAAGCGACGGGAGAAAAACGCACAAGGATGCATCTTGTCGTCCGAGGAAGAGCGTTGGGACAGCACCGCACCTACCCCCACCTCTGACGCATCGACCTCCACCACGAACTGACGTGTAGAGTCAGGGGTTATGAGAATGGGAGCCAAAACGAAGTGGCTCTTGAGGTTGGTGAATGCAGCTTCGGCTGCACTAGACCACCTGAACGTCGTCTTGGTGGAGGTCAAGGCGGTCAGAGGAGCGGCTAGTTGGCTGAAAAAGCGGCTCTTGAGGTTGGTAAATGCAGCTTCGGCTGCACTAGACCACCTGAACGTAGTCTTAGTGGAGGTCAAGGCAGTCAGAGGAGTGGCTAGTTGGCTGAAATTGCGAATAAAACGCCGGTAGAAATTGGCGAACCCCAGGAACCTCTGTAGGGCCTTACGGGAATCTGGGGTTGGCCAATCCACCAGAGCCTTAACCTTATCGGGATCCATGCGTATTCCCTCGGACGAGATGATGTACCCCAAAAACGGAACTGACTGTGCATGAAACGAGCATTTCTCCGCCTTGACAAAAAGCCCATTCTCGAGCAGCCTCTGGAGCACTTGTCTGACGTGCTGAACGTGTTCCTGGAGAGAAGAGGAAAATATCAATATGTCATCCAGGTAGACATATATGAACTGAACATCTCTCAGCACGTCATTAACGAGTGCTTGAAAAACCGCGGGGGAGTTGGATAACCCGAAGGGCATAACAAGATATTCAAAGTGCCCTCTGGGGGTATTAAACGCGGTTTTCCACT
>NW_015648658.1:318593-342870 GCF_001515625.1 Sinocyclocheilus rhinocerous | reverse complement strand
TCTTACTGAGGGGAACTATGGGAATCTGAAGGCGTGATGCCAGGCTGTAATCCATGAGATTACCCTCTGCCCCGGAATCCAACAGGGCTTGGCAATTGTGGAATCCGGCCGCCCATTGTAGTCTTACCGGGAGGAGAGTAATAGACGAGGACCTGTCCAAGGATACCCCACCCGACAGTAACTTCGGTTCTAGGTGTCGGCCTTGGCCCCTTACAGGACAGTGAACCAGGATGTGGCCCTCGGCGCCACAATACCGGCAGAGTCCCTTGGCCCTACGACGGTCCCTCTCCTCCCGGGGAGGCCGAGCTCTACCCACCTGCACGGGTTCAAGATTGGACGTGGGGCTGACCGTATTACCGGAGGTGGCTGTGGATAGCCCCGGAAGTTCCGACTTCAGCGCGTGGCGGCTTCGTTGATCATGACGCTGAAGACGTGCTTCAACGCGAAGAGCCAACTCGATAAGTCCATCGAGACCAGAGGGTAGCTCCATGGCGAAGATCTCTCTCTGGAAACGGTCAGCCAACCCATGCAGGAACATGTCCCACTGCGCATCTTCATTCCACTTGCATTCCGCCGCCAGGGTCCGGAACCCGATGGAGTAGTCCGAGACGGTCCTGTTCTCCTGCCGTAGCTCGGCCAACATGCGTCCGGCCTCACGACCCGTCACCGCACGGTCAAAGACCCGTCTCATCTCCTGAGATAGAGCCTGGAACGAGTCACAGCAGGGACGTTCATTCTCCCACACTGCCGTTCCCTACAGAGCCGCGCGTCCTGACAGTCGTGTCAAGACCAGAGTCACTCTAGACTGCTCCGTGGAAAATGTCAGGGGTTGGAGACAGAAAAACATGGAACACTTGGTTAGAAATGCTCTACAGGAACCAGGCTCACCAGCATATGCCTCGGGTGCGGGCAGACGTGGCTCGTGCTGAGGTTCGATGTCTATTGATGTAGGGGAAACATTCGGTGGGGGTGGCGCAGCGGGTAATCTCAGCTGTTGCGATCGGGTAGTGAGCTCGGATACCTGCGCTACCAAGGCTCGCACAGCCTGTCCCGTAGCCAGCAATTGTTCCTCCTGACGCTCCATGCATGCGTTGTGGTTGGATAACCAATCTCGCAGGTCCGTAACATTCGCTGAATCCATCCTTGATCAGATCGTTCTGTCAGGAATGAGAAACAAGGATTCAGTTGCGAATGAAATGAAAATAGCGAATATACTATGTGGATGTACAGTAAAATATAATTTATTTCTGTGAATTTTCAGCATCATTACGCCAGTCTTCAGTGTCACATGATCCTTCAGAAATCATTCTGATATGCTGATTTGCTGCTCAAGAAACATTTCTGATTATTATCAATGTTGAAAACAGTTGTGCTGCTTCATATTTCACATCTTTGAAATTATTTACTATTTGCCATATACACCAGGAGAGACAAATTATAATGTTGGTAATTACAACCAACACTGGAGCACCGCAAAGCTGTGTGCTAAGCCCATTTCTTTACACATTTGTATACCAATGATAGCATCAGTCCATCACCCATGACCACATACCTCAAATACTCAGATGACACAGCCATCCTCGCTCTGATTACAGACAACAACTTTATACTGGATTATTACAACACCACTGCACACTTCACTCAGTGGTGTGAGGGTAATATCTCCATCTTAATTTCACCAAAACAAAATAATTAATAATCAGTTCCTCACCTCAGCATTCTGTCCTCATTAACAACCAAGTGATAGAAGTCGTCGATAATTTTAAATACCTTGAGGTAACACTGGACAATCAACTTACCTTTAATCAGCACACCAGTGACATTCAGAAAATGAGCCATCAAAGACTGTCAGTCATCCGTAAATTAAAATGACTCTATGTTGCTCCTCGTCTCCTTTTGCTGCTGTATCAGAACATGATTCAATCTATTATTCTATATTGCTCCACCTGTTTCTTTGGCATGCTATCTGTTGCCAAATTCCTAAGTATAACTACCATAGCTTCCAAAATAATTGGTCTTCCTACATCAAACTTGACAGAATTAAATAACAGGGCCATTACACATATGGCGACTTCAATTGGACAGGACATTACACACCCATTAAATTGGTACCTCACCCTACTGCCTTCAGGACATAGATACAGGGTACTAAGGTGCAGAAGGGCTAGCTTCAGGAAAAACCTGATCCCTTGAACAAAAGGCCTCGCTGAATAGGCCAGGATGCAGATATTGATATAGGGTGGACATTGTTAATATAGTTTTGACATCAACATGTGTAATCCTAATGAAATGATGTCGTGTCATGGTGTTACGGTGACCAGCTGGAGTGCCCATGAGCTCCACAAGAGGGCACTCCCCTCCAGAAGATTCTAACATTCTTCAGACTACATTCCCCATAATCCTTTGCCCAGACTCATCACTGATTGCACTCACCTGTGTCTCTTACCTCATCAGTCTCACCCTATAAAAGCCTGGTTTAATCTCTCATTCTGCAGGAAAGACACAGCAAAGCAGTACCTTGAGGAAAATCTTAATGTGACTAAGATGTATGACCTCTATGTACAGAAATACAACAACGAACGGTTCGTTGGCAGAAAATCCAAGTGGCTGTGCTACACAAAAGAGGATCAAAAAGTTATTCAGTTCAAATATGAACTGTCTGACCAAGCATTTAAAATTCTTAAAGCTGGAAAACAGGAGACCAGAGGTTATCATGGAATGGAACCTAAAAAGTTATGCAGACGTTCACCTGGTATCACCGCTGTGAAAAAGAAAGACGTACTTACACTGAGCACAAATGGCAGTATCCCACAGTCTTGCAGTATGTGGACTTCTACCAGGCTTTACAAGTCAGCCAGTCAAAGTAGGCTACTACATCATATACAAATCTGTATGACACATAGTTTTTGTTATGTTGTCATGTCACCCTTGATCACGACGATGAAGACGTGCATCAACGCGAAGAGCCAACTCGATAAGTCCATCGAGACCAGAGGGTAGCTCCATGGCGAAGATCTCTCTCTGGAAACGGTCAGCCAACCCATGCAGGAACATGTCCCACTGCGCATCTTCATTCCACTTGCATTCCGCCGCCAGGGTCCGGAACCCGATGGAGTAGTCCGAGACGGTCCTGTTCTCCTGCCGTAGCTCGGCCAACATGCGTCCGGCCTCACGACCCGTCACCGCACGGTCAAAGACCCGTCTCATCTCCTGAGATAGAGCCTGGAACGAGTCACAGCAGGGACGTTCATTCTCCCACACTGCCGTTCCCTACAGAGCCGCGCGTCCTGACAGTCGTGTCAAGACCAGAGTCACTCTAGACTGCTCCGTGGAAAATGTCAGGGGTTGGAGACAGAAAAACATGGAACACTTGGTTAGAAATGCTCTACAGGAACCAGGCTCACCAGCATATGCCTCGGGTGCGGGCAGACGTGGCTCGTGCTGAGGTTCGATGTCTATTGATGTAGGGGAAACATTCGGTGGGGGTGGCGCAGCGGGTAATCTCAGCTGTTGCGATCGGGTAGTGAGCTCGGATACCTGCGCTACCAAGGCTCGCACAGCCTGTCCCGTAGCCAGCAATTGTTCCTCCTGACGCTCCATGCATGCGTTGTGGTTGGATAACCAATCTCGCAGGTCCGTAACATTCGCTGAATCCATCCTTGATCAGATCGTTCTGTCAGGAATGAGAAACAAGGATTCAGTTGCGAATGAAATGAAAATAGCGAATATACTATGTGGATGTACAGTAAAATATAATTTATTTCTGTGAATTTTCAGCATCATTACGCCAGTCTTCAGTGTCACATGATCCTTCAGAAATCATTCTGATATGCTGATTTGCTGCTCAAGAAACATTTCTGATTATTATCAATGTTGAAAACAGTTGTGCTGCTTCATATTTCACATCTTTGAAATTATTTACTATTTGCCATATACACCAGGAGAGACAAATTATAATGTTGGTAATTACAACCAACACTGGAGCACCGCAAAGCTGTGTGCTAAGCCCATTTCTTTACACATTTGTATACCAATGATAGCATCAGTCCATCACCCATGACCACATACCTCAAATACTCAGATGACACAGCCATCCTCGCTCTGATTACAGACAACAACTTTATACTGGATTATTACAACACCACTGCACACTTCACTCAGTGGTGTGAGGGTAATATCTCCATCTTAATTTCACCAAAACAAAATAATTAATAATCAGTTCCTCACCTCAGCATTCTGTCCTCATTAACAACCAAGTGATAGAAGTCGTCGATAATTTTAAATACCTTGAGGTAACACTGGACAATCAACTTACCTTTAATCAGCACACCAGTGACATTCAGAAAATGAGCCATCAAAGACTGTCAGTCATCCGTAAATTAAAATGACTCTATGTTGCTCCTCGTCTCCTTTTGCTGCTGTATCAGAACATGATTCAATCTATTATTCTATATTGCTCCACCTGTTTCTTTGGCATGCTATCTGTTGCCAAATTCCTAAGTATAACTACCATAGCTTCCAAAATAATTGGTCTTCCTACATCAAACTTGACAGAATTAAATAACAGGGCCATTACACATATGGCGACTTCAATTGGACAGGACATTACACACCCATTAAATTGGTACCTCACCCTACTGCCTTCAGGACATAGATACAGGGTACTAAGGTGCAGAAGGGCTAGCTTCAGGAAAAACCTGATCCCTTGAACAAAAGGCCTCGCTGAATAGGCCAGGATGCAGATATTGATATAGGGTGGACATTGTTAATATAGTTTTGACATCAACATGTGTAATCCTAATGAAATGATGTCGTGTCATGGTGTTACGGTGACCAGCTGGAGTGCCCATGAGCTCCACAAGAGGGCACTCCCCTCCAGAAGATTCTAACATTCTTCAGACTACATTCCCCATAATCCTTTGCCCAGACTCATCACTGATTGCACTCACCTGTGTCTCTTACCTCATCAGTCTCACCCTATAAAAGCCTGGTTTAATCTCTCATTCTGCAGGAAAGACACAGCAAAGCAGTACCTTGAGGAAAATCTTAATGTGACTAAGATGTATGACCTCTATGTACAGAAATACAACAACGAACGGTTCGTTGGCAGAAAATCCAAGTGGCTGTGCTACACAAAAGAGGATCAAAAAGTTATTCAGTTCAAATATGAACTGTCTGACCAAGCATTTAAAATTCTTAAAGCTGGAAAACAGGAGACCAGAGGTTATCATGGAATGGAACCTAAAAAGTTATGCAGACGTTCACCTGGTATCACCGCTGTGAAAAAGAAAGACGTACTTACACTGAGCACAAATGGCAGTATCCCACAGTCTTGCAGTATGTGGACTTCTACCAGGCTTTACAAGTCAGCCAGTCAAAGTAGGCTACTACATCATATACAAATCTGTATGACACATAGTTTTTGTTATGTTGTCATGTCACCCTAAACTGCTCCCCGGGCGCTGCAGCATAAATGGCTGCCCACTGCTCCGGGTGTGTGTTCACGGTGTGTGTGTGTTCACTGCTGTGTGTGTGCACTTTGGATGGGTAAATGCAGAGCGTCACTCACTTCACTTTTGTCCTCAATATTCAATAACCTATTTCATATGCTCACTGTTCTGGAGCCTACTTTCAGTTGGTAATATGGCAAAAAGATTTTAATTGCTTAATGGTAATTAGTTAAGCAATTCATTACTTCAGTATTAATTAGTTAATTATATTTTTTATCATAATACTAATTAGTTATTTGATATATTATTTTATCACAACATATTGATGTTTCTTTTAAACTCATTAATGGCTTTGTTCAAATTGTCATCAGATGCGCCCATGTTTTTATTTTATGCAAGTTGTGGTCCTTTATGCTCACACTGTGTTAACAGCTTTCACATCATACTTAATGCATGGGTCAAATTCAGGAAAAAAAAAACATTTTGTTATTTAATGGGCAGGAGAATATAAGAGATGATACAATTATATAAATAATTCTTCTCATAAAGAATACATATAGGCTTTTGGTTAATATATTTTATTCTGTGTGTATGAATTGTGTATACTTTTTATATTCATATTGTTCTGGCAGACATAAAGACATGCAGAGAGAGGCCTACTTGAGTCAGAAGAGGATGCTGAATCACCAGGGATGTTGAAACTCTCACCATCATAGTGCTGGTCTTGATATCCAAACAGTCAACAACAGGAAGTTATTTTTTCTCTTAGTTTAAAAGGCAAATAAGAGCAAGCCAGTAACACAAAACAGGAGACAAAGTGATTGTAATAATAATAATAGTCAGAGTTTATTGAATAATCATAATTGTGCCTCTCTGCCTAGTCTGACTTTGTCTGACCAGCACTCATTTAACCTCACAATCATAAGATTAAACAAAAATAGCAGTATTGCAAATAAGCAATATAATAGATGAATAAAATGAAGTGATAATGTATAACAAAATAAATTAAACCAGAAATGCAATGCCTTCTAGAAGTCACACTCAGGTTGCTTTTATTTATTTATTTATCTTTTAATTTGTTCTGTTTAGATAATACTGGTTTATATAGTAGATGTCTTGTCCTCATAGTGACACCTAGTGGCATGGATTCAACATCAGGCAAAAACCGCTTTGATTAGATACAGAATACACTTTTACATATTTTTAGCCAGTATTGAAATATGCAGTAATTAGTGTGTCATTTACTTGTGTAACAGTAATATATTATTTTAATTTAAAAAAAGGTTCTGTTCTGACACATGTTGTTGTCGTTGTTGTTGTTTTAAAACTTTTATAATTTAAAGAAGATGAGGCATCATTTGACCCTTCGCAAAGACCCACCCCCTTACTGTTGCTAAATCCGACAAACATCATGTTCTCACGCAGTGAAAAATACATTGAACAAAGAGGACACTGACAGCGTGCCGACAGACAAAACAGAACAGCTTACTTTTGCTATGAAACAAAGTTTCAGCTTTTAAATGATGTCATTTAGGAAATTCAAACAATAAATACAGTTTTGTGGCTCTATAAAGTCTCGTGACAGAGCGCTGTTAGTGCCTCAGGTCAAGCAGTTGAACCGATCATCTCTTCCTTTACGTGTTATAGCATGAAATAAAAAAATTAATGATGATTGTTTCACCTGCAGAAAGACATGAATACACCATTTTTCATGTGTAAGTCCACCGGCGTTAATGTGTTAACCCTCCTGACTGGTTTGTTTGTCAGACAAAATGGTGGATTCAGCATTATTAAAGACCGCTTGTCAGTTAAACTCCCAATAATATGTGAATTTTTCCAGGACTGTACCTAAATCATTAAAATGAAGACAAAATATAACAATATAAACTTTAGTAATTTGTTATAATGAAATAAACTAAAATTGTTATAATTGAATAAACTTTCAATGTCAATGCTGGGATATTTATTCTACCCATCCGCTGGGTTGAGCCTGCAATATATGCTGGGTAGTTTTTGTGTTACCCAGCCATTGGGTTAGTGGCTGGGTCAACTACACCCCTCCCCTCCCTTTGGCGAAACAACCCAGCTGCTGAGTTACAGTCAGAGAGCGGGCTTTTTGTGTTCTCTACAGGAGAGAGAAGTTCTCAGCACCGCCGATTTGGTGCACTTCTTCAGCAAAATAAAAGTTTGTATAAATTGTATTTAATTTATAAAGTCTTTACTGTGCTGTAAATTATATTATTGCATTATAATGTAACCTACAAGGACGAGATGCCAGTCAGCTGCGTCAGCAACGGTCGATTCGCACGATGGAAACGCATTTTGCCTTGCATAACAAACTGATTTTATTAAAAATAAAACTGAATATAATTTAATGTAATGTTAAAATATGTACTCTAATCTCAGTACTGTTTGTTTATGGGCAGGTTATGGAGTCAGTCACAGCATCTTTCAGCTATGGGTGAAACGCGAGGCGGTTGTCTGAGGTTCGCAGTTTCCCTGCTGAACAGCAGCCTATTACTGGCTCAGATTTCAGCGACACACCGGCATGAGAATTAGCACTATTTCAGTTGAAAAGAGATGAGAGAGAATACACTTAAATTAAAATGCATCTTTTAAATGTTAATTTTTAAAATTTCTATAATGCTTGTTAAACAAGTTTAAATGTATGTAATATTGTAAATGATGCTGTGTTCACCCAAATAAATCCAATTTGTCTTTTATTTTTGTCCATGGGTGTTCTTTCTTATTAATAAATGTTCATCTTTTGATTACTGCTGTTGCCTCAAGTAATTATGTGTGATTTTTGATTTCCAGCCTATTTTAAGCCAGCAATGTAGTAATTTTTCAACAATAGTTGACTTAAATTAAACAACCCAGCATGTTTGGTAAAAACAATTAATCCAACCAGCTGGGTCAAAATAACCCAGCATGTGTTCTGTCCAATATTTACCCAGCGCTGGGTTGCCAGATAACCCAAGTTTGGTTGTTTTTAACCCAGCATTTTTTAGAGAGTATGGTTTCATTCCCTCCTTATTTACCAACCCGGTATCACGCCAAAACGTGTAATAGACACGTTGGTCCACTCGAGGATACGTGTGAGTGTCATGTTTTGTCTCCTCTAGACATGAAAATGACACGTATGTATGAAGCTTTCCACTGTTACCACTGGAGCACCAGCAGGGGGCGATAATTTCTCCAATGCCAACAACTCCACACGGACCAAAAACAAGCGATATAGTGCGTTAAAAGATGGATTTAGATGACTTCAAAATGCATACAGGTATAGGTGTGATTATTATTTTTTTATTATTATTTTCTTTTCTTTTATGTAAAGCACTTTGAATCACCATTGTGTATGAAATGTGCTATTTAAATAAACTTGCCTTGCCTAGGCAGATCGGAGCAGAACGCTGGCAGCTTCGCATTTGTGTGTACGTCGGTGAGCCCCGCCTCCCCCGCTGTTGTGTTCCTCTCCTCCCATTTACTCGGAGGAAGAAATGGCGAACTCGCGGGGATGAGCGATCAAGCTTGAGTGATTTAACGCCGGCAAAGCCCCCGCGTGCATCACTCTCCACGCAGCTCTTTGAGGGGGTTCGGAGCAGAACGCTGTCACCATTGATTCAATATCGCTGACAGCTTCATATTTGAATGCACCTCTCACCTGGGCCATGCCCAGGTGAGAGACTTGGAATTAGTGCTCTGAGAGAGGCTGCGCTCGCTGGGACAGACCGCTCTCACTATGAGAGTTTATGTCTCGCTCTGCTTTACTCGCGGCTCGCCTTCTTCAATGAAGGCAGCCCCGCCCCTCCCCTCTTCCTCTACGAGCGGATCTGAGAGAATGCGCGCAGCACTTTTGATCTGCCGGTGTGTTTACACATAAAGATCATAAGTACCCCTCTTCTAATGAGAAGTTTGATCTTTTTAGGCAGATTAAAGGAGAATGCTGTCACTAATGATTATTATCACTGACAGCTTCAGATTGGACGCGTCTGGGCCATGCCCATGCTGAGGCAGCGTGTACGGGGGCTGACTGCTCTCGCTACAAGAGCATTAAGTCTAGCGAAGCATTTTTTTAAAGCATTTTCAAAAGAGAGCACATTTCCTCTTCTGTTTATCACGAGTGTGGGGTCCCCATACCGCGACCAGCCACTCAAATTAATCCAACCCCTTGTCACGTGGGCTGAGGCCTGGCAGGCCATCCCCGGAGTGCCAGACTGGATTTTGGGGATAATACAACGAGGTTATTCACTGGAATTCGCTCGAAGACCCCCGCGATTCAGCGGCGTGGTTCCCACCTCGGTTTAGAGCAAAGACGCACACGTCCTGTGTTCCGAGGTGATGAATTTGTTTGCGATAGGCGCCGTAGAAATGGTTCCCCTTGCCCAGGGGACTGGTACTTTTCACTGGATCTGAAAGATGCCTACTTTCACATCCAGATAGCCCCCCACCACAGATGATTCTTGAGATTCGCCTTCGAGGGAGTGGCATATTAATACACGGTCCTTCCCTTTGGACATATCTCCTCACACTTTTAGGAAGTGCATGGATTCCCATCTATCATACTATTTCACAGATTCTTCCTCCTCAGCCATTTAGAATGCCTGGGACTCAGGGTCAGTTTTGCCAAGAGCGTGCTGTCCCCCAGCCAACGGATATCATTCCTGGGAACAGTTCTTGCCAGAACGTGCACTGGCCATTCTGGGGAAGTCGTGGCCTAATGGGATTGTAGGTGGGGGGAGTGAATGTACAGCGCTCTCTCCCACCTTCAATACCACGACTGAGGTGCCCTTGAGCAAGGCACTGAACCCCCAACTGCTCCCCGGGCGCCGCAGCATAAATGGCTGCCCACTGCTCCGGGTGTGTGTTCATGGTGTGTGTGTGTTCACTGCTGTGTGTGTGCACTTTGGATGGGTTAAATTCAGAGCACTAATTCCAAGTATGGGTCACCATACTTGGCCACATGTCACTTCACTTTCACTTTTATTCAGCAGCTCTCGGCCTCATTCAAAGTTGGAGCCCCTCGCCCTCTCAAGGCATTTCAGAAGATGCTGTGCCTCATGGCCTCTGTGTCGCCGATACTTCAGCTGGGCTTGCTTCGCGGTCCCTTCAGTACTGGCTGAAACCATGAGTTCCGTCTCACACCTGGCGTCTTGGACGCCTTCGTTTCAAGGTGGACCGGGCCTGCATAGCAGCTCTGGCCCCTTGGAAAGACTCTCAGTGGATGGAACGGGGCGTGCCCCTAGTAATGGTCTGCAGAAGGAAGGTGGTCTTGACAGACACTTCCAACATGGGTTGGGGAGCGCTGTGCGATGGCAAACCGGCTTTCGGCCATTGGTCGAAAAAAGGAGGGATGGCTTCACATCAACTGCCTGGATATGCTGGCAGTATGTTTGGGCCTTCGCACCTTTCTGCCAGACCTAAGGGGACACTACATGTTAGTCCGCTCTGACAGCATGACAGTGGTGTCATATATAAATCACCAGGGCGGTCTCTCCTCGAAGCGCCTCTTCATTCTGGTAGAGTGCCTCTTGGAATGGGCTCAGCTCAACTTGCGTTCTCTGAAAGCAGCGCATGTGCCGGGCAGGTTGAACCAAGGAGCAGACATGCTATCTCGGAGCAACGTCCCCTCAGAGGAGTGGATGCTCCACCCACATATGGTTCAGAGAATCTGGGAGATTCTCGGCAAGGCAGAGGTCGACCTCTTCGCATCAGAAGGCAACTATCACTGCCCAATTTACTTTTCGAAGGACAGGGATGAATTGGCCCGCGACTGGCCCAACCTCCTCCTTTATGCTTTTCCCTCGATCGCCCTGATCCCACATGTAATCAGGCGAATCAGGGAACAGAAACACAAGGTTCTGTTGGTGACTCCGCTCTGGAGGAACCAATACTGGTTTGCAGAGCTGTCTCGGCTGCTCTCAGCAGCCCCGTAGCCCATTCCCCTGAGACGGGACCTCCTCTCTCAGGTGAACAGAACGATATGGCTCCCCCAGCCCGAGCTGTGGGCTCTGTACCTCTGACTTCTTGATGGGAGCCTGCGGACCTCTTTGAGAGTGTGCTAAATACAATATCTCAGGCTAGAGGACCCTCCACGAGATGGCTCTATGCCCTTAAATGGTCTGTCTTCTTCGCCTGGTGTACGGCCAGCAGCGCAGTCCCATTTTCCTGCGACATATCTCTGATATTGTCCTTCCTGCAAGAGCTGTTGGATAAGGGTCGTTCCCCCTCCACGCTCAAGGTCTATGTAGCAGCCTCACATGCTCCTATAGCTGGCCAGTCGGTGGGCAGGAACAACCTAGTTGTTCGTTTTTTGAAGGGGTCTAGGAGGTTCAACCCGCCTCGCCCTATCACCATCCCTACATGGGACCTGCCCACAGTGTTCAGGGCTCTGAAAAGTCCTCCCTTTGAGCCTCTACAGTCCATTAACCTTCATCCCCTGACGCTAAAATCCGCTCTGCTACTGGCGATAGCATCGGTAACGCGTATGGGAGATCTGCAGGTGCTCTCGGTGAGCCCCACCTTCCTCGAATTCGGGCCCAACAACTCCAAGGTCGTCCTGAAGCCGAGGCATGGTTATCTACCTAAAAGTGCTCTCGACTCCGTTCAGAGCACAGGTGATGGCTTTATCGGCGCTTCCTCATTCGGAGCAGGACCAAGAGCTGAATTTACTCTGCCTCGTCAGGGCATTGAGAATGTACATTGAGCGTTCCGCCTCGTTCAGGCAGTCGGAACAGATTTTTGTATGCTTCGGTGACCACACCAAAGGGTCTCTGGTCATGAAGCAGAAACTTTCCAAATGGATAATCGATGCTATCTTGCTAGCATACTCTTCTTTGGGCCTACAATGCCCCATGGGAGTAAGAGCCCACTCAACAAGAGACGTCGCCTCTAACTGGGCTTGGTCTAGCGGTGTATTCGGAGAAAAAGGAGTTTTCCCCATAGCGTCTTAGCAGATGCGGTACTCGTTCCCGTATCTCAGGGAACCGAGGTTATGTTAGTAACAGAGTACGTTTTTGGTTGTGTTTATTTTTTCATCCAAATAGGAAGAAATAGTGTTCAGTAAACACGCAATGTACACTATAGACTTTTCAAGACAAAAAAAAAAAAAAAAAAAAAAGGAAATAAAATAAAAGAGAGACACTAAATTCAGTTTCGGCAGATATAAGGGATTTTGAAAAAGCGGTTACAAGCATTGTACATTTTTTTTGACCATGAATTATTTATTATTGCATTTAAGAGTCTGGTTTCTGGAAAAGTTTGTCAGTGTATGTGTCACGAGTTGCTACTGTGCGGGAACATGGAGCGAGGAGACCATGAGTACAAAACCAAGGAATTTATTCTTATTAAGGGGAATCACACGTAGCACAAGTAGACATCAACAATACCGGACCAACACTAACTGAAAGGACTGGGGCTTTTAAACACAGGATAACGGAGGACTAAGGAGACACTTAGAATTGGAATCAATGGAAATTAAACATAGGAAACACCTGGGATGAAATTAACTGAATGCACGGGAGACATAAACTGGGTCACAGAGCACAATACACACAACATGGAACAGAGTCTGACATAACGCCCCCCCTCCGGAAGGCGTGTCCTCACGCCATATAACATCCAACGGGGAGGGGGGGGTGGGCGCTCTGGAGGTCCCTCAGGACAGACACAGGACAGTGGGCCTCCAGAGCGGTACCCGTTCGGGGCGCCATGGCGGATCAGGAAACTCGGGCAGCCATGGTGGATCAGGGGACTCGGAAGGCCATGGCGGAGCAGCCTCAGAGGCCGCGGCCCCAGCCTCAGCCTCTACGGCTGGAGCCCTGCCGGCGGACGGCAGCGGGCTGATTCTGGCTCGGGGTAGGACGCTCTCCAGACACCGGAGGATTCCTTCCCTCCAGCTCAGTCCCGTGGTGTCTGGGAGGTCCACGGGGCGATGGTAGTTGGCCCCGAGCCAGAACGGAGAATTAATGGTGGCGTCATCGAGGGCCGTAGCCGTGGCGAGCCGGCAGAACTCCCAGGAATACTCGACAAAGGGGAGATCTAAGTGAGCTAGGGCGATGAACTGAGCGGCAATTTCCATAGCTGCGGAGAAAACAAAAAACTTCTAAAAAAGGCGGAAAACACAAACGTGAGGAAAAGTCGCCACTCACTTTTTGTTTTGGGTCCGGTATTCTGTCACGAGTTGCTACTGTGTGGGAACACGGAGAGAGGAGCGAGGAATGAGGAGACCAGGAGTACAAGATCACGGGGAATCACACGTAGCACAAGGAGTGGACATCAACAATACCGGACCAACACTAACTGAAAGGACTGTGGCTTTTAAACACAGGATAACGAAGGACTAAGGAGACACACCTGGAATCAATGGAAATTAAACATAAGAAACACCTGGGATGAAATTAACTGAATGCACGGGAGACAGAAACTGGGTCACAGAGCACAATACACACACAACATGGAACAGAGTCTGACAGTATGGGTTTGGAAATATTTTTCCTTATCTTTGAAGCAGAGAAGCTCTGACCTCAGCTTTGACGATAAAAACAAAATGACATATAATATGCCTCAAGCCAAACTTTCCAATTTAGTTTTAAACCATTTGCATAAAGCAAATAAAATATAAACAAGATGTAAATATTTTAAAGTTACACAAAATAAAGTTAGAACAAAAACAGCAAACTTCCAGCATGTTGCTACGCCCTTCTTCTTTCTCTTCTCTGTCTTCTTTCTCTTTCTGTTTGCCCTGTCCCTAAATGAGATACATCCAGCTGCAGACTGGCAGCTCTATAAAATACTATATTCAGTAGAATTCAGTAAGCTTAAAGCAATGTTGTAACAAATTGTGTAAAATTGCACCATCTCTCAAATTTCAAATTTATCAAAAAATAACAATTTTGTTATTGTAATATTGTTATCATTGACATACTTTGTACTTGTGATTCTAACTTTATTAAACGTACTTAAGTATTGAAAGTAAAAGTAAATGCAATAGGAAAAGGGGCAAATAAATATATCAAAAATAAAGTTTATACACAGTTTGAGTAGCAAGATTGTGTTCAGTTTTAACTCTTTCTTCCATTTTGTATCTTTGGGTAAGCATAAGAGGCACTTCATCCAGTACTTAGTCTCTTTCATTCCATCATTTTGATTCAGCCGATTCATTCAAATGGCTGATTCATTCAGGAACAAAACATTTGACTGTGTTAATGAGTGAGTCACCGAATCATTCATTCAACCAATTCGTTCAAAAAGCTGATTCATTCAATAAGTAAACACCGTCCATTGCTCAGAGACACAAAACAGTGCTGTGATATTTGTTTGAACAAACTCAAAGGGTTAAAACATAAAACAAGCAAGACAAACGATAAAACAGTAAAACAACAAAACATAGATAAAATCCAATTTGAATGCCTGGGAGTAAAGATATGTTTTCAACATCGTTTTAAAAGTTGTAATAGAAGGTGCAAGGCAGATGTCCAGTGGCAGTTGATTCCAAAGACGGCGGGCGTCAACTGAAAAGCCCTATCACCCTTTGTTTTTAAACGTGAATGAGGGACAGCTAAGAAAGCCCTGTCAGAAGATCTTAAAAGGTATTTAACAGGTATTTGATCATTGTTTTACTATAGAAATGTTAAAAGAGCAACAGTGCTTACCAATGCAAACTAGACTTGTTTCCCTCAAAAATTGGTTGTTTTGAATTGAAAAATATGAGTTGTGTGTCCCAATTCAGAGGATGCTTTGAAGGCCACGAAGGTTGGACAGCATTGTTTAAATGTCTAGTCTAAAGAAGAATGATCTTGTTGCCTAGCGACTATGACAGCTGCCGTTGATGAGCGCCAGTAATGTGTGTACTGGCTGTTTTTGAAAGTGAAGGAGTTTGATGTCTTTTTTCAGGAGCAGCACTAAAGACATTGAAAAGCTAATCCTTGCCTAAGAAAGGATGGGCAGGCAGCCCCTGAAGCTGACACATGACGCACAAAACTGTAAAAGTACAGTTTTTTTATTAGAAATGTACTTGAGGTAAAGTAAAAGTAGCCACCTTTAAATCTACTCTGATGTAACAGAGTAAATGTTGCTAGAATTTGGTAGAATGACTTTACGGTTGTCTTGGATTGGAGAATCGGTACGAACCTGTTAAAAACTAGATGCTCAAGGTTAAGATGCAGGTACTCAGTGCAACCAGTGTATGTTTTGTTATTACTTGACTTGCATTCAAAGACAGAATTAATGTCTGAAATACTTCACACTTTCACAAAGTGATGTTTGAATGGAGAAGGAGTCATGTTTGTATTTGTTCTATGTTATTATTAACAGTAGTAAATTAACTGTTTATTGAATAACTAAACACAGCCTAAAGTCTTAATTGATCATCCATTTGAATTGCAATTCAATTGATATTTTCCTGAAAATGTACATTGCAGATTGTAGTTACACTGCAGAACAAAAATTGCATTTAATCACAGGCACAGTCACAATGATTGGCATGCACTATAAGAAAAAAATTGTGTGCTCACATTTTCCATTTTTCTAGTTTTACAAACAGCTATATTCTAAATAGAAAAAGGCCCAATATCAAAAAAATATAAAAAATATCACTGAGCAATAACCAAACTAGAAATTCATCATTAAAAACTAGAATATATGCTCAACCATCACCATACATGTGCTGCTGCTATCATCAATACATATACTTTATCTATGATGAAAGCATATACTGAGTATTATAGAAGGCCATTCTCCTAATTTTTAGTTATTTGTGTTTGGTATCTTAGTTCTTAGTACCTCCAGTTCTTGTTTTAATTCATTGAGATGCTTGTTTAACTCCTCTACAGTTACCCTTATTTTTTTCACAAATTTCATGTTCTCAGACCGCAGCTCTTGCTCATTATTGTTTGGTGATGGCTGATTTTGTGTGTCGTTGTGCTCTGATTCACTGTCAGGGGTTTGACTGCTTTTAGACTCTGTATCGGTTGATTCTTGTTGAGTCGCTATTGAAGCATGATCTCTGCGGAGTTTGTGAATTTCTCTGGAGTCAAGGGCAATAAAAAAGATGTCAACAGCCACAAAAAGTGTAGACAAAACCCCTGTAGCTGCTTCAGCCACACGTACAGTTCTTGCGGCCTGAGCTGCAACTTTCCCAACACTTGCGACTTCAGTTAAACGGACAAGCTCCTACCTCCCAGTCCTCGCCCAAGTCGAACTCCAGCACTTGCCCACACATCTGCCCCAGACTGTGCATTGGACCATGATTGATTGCTTTTAGATATATCTCTTTGTTGCATTTCCACTGCTATTTGGATGTTTTGGATGCAGCAGCTTGTGGAGGTAATTTTTTCTTGTAACTCTGTAATGAGCATTTTGATCTTTTGGCGGTTTGAATTCTGGTTCACCATCTTTGTTATGTTGCTGGCACCAGCTGTTACTCCACCAGCTACTGCAACACCGATTCCCACTCCTGTTACTATCAGAGAGGCTCCGAAAGTGAAAGGAGTGAGAATAAGTCCAACTATAGAGGTGATTCCTCCAGCCAAACCTATTACTCCTCCTGTGAGACTGCTGACGGTTGTGTTGTAGTGGACTCTCTCCAAACCGTCGGCCAGCTCTTCCAGTACCTTTAGACTGACTTGAGACTCATTGGTTTTCTCCTGGCTTTCAGACTCATTAGGTGTCTCTTGACTGTCTTTAGACTTTTTACACACATTAAGCTCTTTAATAGTTTGTGTGCTCTGAAAAAATTAAGTTTAAAGAAATTATTATCCTTGTTTGACGGTCCAATGTTTTGTATAATGTCATTACTATCAGTGCCAGTGTCTGAAACATTGTTACTTTATGACTTTAGGGGAATACAGCAAAAAAAAAGGTGGGAAAAAAAAAAGAAAAAATTTAACATTTTTATAAAGTAACTCACCTTTTCATAAAGGTGTTTAATGATAAAAGGCCTCATCAAGATCTCACTGACAGACGGGCGGTTCGCTGGATCAGTCTGAAGTGTGTCTCTCACCAGCTGACGAAGATCCTGAGAGAAGGTCTCAGGAAGAGCTTTATAGGAGCTTCTTAGTATCTTTGGAATAATATCAACTGTGTTTTTTCCTGCAAACTAAAGACAGACAAAATATGAGTCAACAAGTTTGTAAGTAGTTTACAAAATATAAAATAAGATAAAATAAAATAAATGATACATATTGTTTCAAAGCAGCTTTAAAGAAATGCATGTTTCAAGTGTCAGTTCATGTTCAAGCAATGCATTTTTCTTGAACATTTGTCATAATCCAAAGTGCAATATCAAAGGAGAAAACAGTGTTTGATTAATGTAATCTGGACAAGTTCATGTTCAAGCATTTAAATAACAGTATGAACAGGACTAGAATGAAGTAGTTATTTTGAAATATTTCAATCAAAATTAAAGCTCTGTCATCATACCCACTTTTCCATACAAGTGAAAAGGAACTGAATCTGTCATGCTATAAAAGTTATCTATACACATTTTGGTTCTTGTGTGGATAATCAGCATACCATATTTGATTGTGCAAGATTTGAAAGCTACTGAACGTCTGCAGAGGATTTGGACTATACTGTAATATGCAAATAATACAGACAACTGTTCAAGTACCTATGTTCATTTTTTTTTTTTTTGGCTTTCTTGGAGCTTGACAACCCTACTTCCTATTATTTTATGAAAAAAACAAAAAAAACAACAGGATAATAATTTCAAAAACACACCGTTTCTGACACCTTGAAAAACCAAATTAAACTTTTAACTGAACTGGAATATGATAATGAGTAAAGAGAAACATGTATAATAATCTGGGGTCTTTATACATTTATTTAGGGATTTATAAAACTCTCCGTAGATTTCATCCTAAAAGTGTACGTACGCTCAAAAGCTAGATTGCCAGAACCTGCGTAAATAAATCTGGGCATCGTCAGTGTAGAAATGAAAAGACACCCCATGCCTTCTTAGAATGGAACCCAGAGGAAGTATGTACAGGGAAAAAAGGGAGGGCACCAATATCGAGCCTTGAGGGAGGCCACAGGTGAGAGGAGCAACAGAGGAAGAGAAGTTACCTAGTTTGAAAAAAAAAATTCTGTCAGATAAAAATGACTGAAACCACTTAAGGACTGTACCTTTTAGGCTCACGTCTGACTCTAATCTAGATATCAAAATAGAGTGGTCCACAGTATCAAATGCTGCTGATAAATCTAACAGATCCAGGACCACAGAATCACCAGAGTTGGTAGCTAAAAGGATATCGTTTAACACTCTGAGAAGGGCCGTTTCAGTACTATGAGCAGATTTAAAACCAGATTGAAAATTTTCAGTAATACAGTTAAGATTCAGAAAGAACTACAGTTGGTCAAACACAATTATTTCTAAAAACCTTTGAAATAAATGGTAAAACAGAAATGGGACGGCAGTTATTCAGAATAGAAGGATCTAGTGAAGGCTTCTTGAGAGGCAGAGTGACAGTAGCCACTTTAAGAGTAGCAGGAACAGAGCCAGTTAAAAGGCACTTATTGAAAAAAGACACCTCCTGGCCCAACAGTGTCAGCAATCAATTAAAACTATTTTGGATGTATAATGTCAAAAGGCTAAAAAGATGGTTCAATATTAGCAATGATGTCTTTGAGTGATTGTAAGGAAATGTATATCACTATATATGGAGCTTACAGTGCCTAGTTTTACTATGCATAACCTCATCTGCATATAATTTTCATGCATATTCCCATCCACGTGACACCATGTTTAAGACCGTCAAAGGTACAAGACATCAAGTAAATATGAGACAGGGACTATAAATGCCATTTGTGCCATACACATTAATTTGTATTGCTAAAAATCATCCAGTATTCTTATGTTTTAGAATAAATATATCAAAATATCCATAAAAAACTGTTTAAAATAGTTATCAGAAAAATAATTTAGAATAGAGTAGATCTCATTCATTTCCACTGACCAAATAATATTTCAGTTGTTTTAAACAAATTAAATTAAATTAAATTAATGCAGTTTTGTTGATAAGGTGAACATCTTTCTATGCACAATCAGCTTGTAACACTCCAAAGAGAAAGGAAAACTTGAAATCGCATCATATGACCCCTTTAAAACATAACATACTACAGGAAAAGTGATCAAGCGCATCCACTACAAATAGGCTATCTAAATTCATATAATTTTGGTTTAACTTCTGCGTAATGACTTTATGTAATTTCAGTGCTTATCTCCATTAATGAGAGTGGAATATTTAATATTTAAATAGTTTAAAATTGTTGTTTACTTCATAACTTTTCTTTAAAAAAAGTCTGTACGCATGGGTCAGAGTTTGCGTGCAGGTGCGCAAATTTTCCCGTCAATTTTGTTTTTTATAAATCCCACCTTTTGCGTAGAAAGTGGCGTACGCCTCTTTCAGGGCAGGTTTTGTGCATACGCAACGTTTATAAATGAGGCCCCTGGAAACAGAATTTACTGACTGAAATTTTGATATCATTGCATCTCTAGTTGAGTGGTTGATTGTCTCAACGAGAGTAACCTGCAGTATATCTATATTACAAAATAAACGTGTATTTTATTTTATTTTATTTTTTATTTTCTTTAAAGCTTAACATTGATCTAAACATGCTCAATATCTAATGAAAGAAAAATCTTACAGCACACTTCAGCATGCACATCTCATAGATGATACAGCCCAGACTCCATATTTCTCTGTAAAAAAAGAGAAGATTATAAAGGTTAGAGTTTCAGTATTCAGCTATGGAAACTGTTTAGTCACACTAGAATAAATATCAGAAATGTATTATGTTTATTACGATTTCTCATCGTAAGGTTCGCCTCTCAAAATCTCAGGTGCAACGTATGAGAGCGCTTCAGTTTCTGCTGTTTGTGCATCAGTGGACCTGACAGAAACAGAAAGAGAAATACATGTTATAGATCACTGTGTTTGGACTAAACAGTATGCCATGTAGTACATGTTGAATAGTTCTTGACAAGTCATGTTTTGAATTAAATGAGCACATACAGTACCATTCACAAATTACTCCAAACTCTCCGTGGCGAATGATTTCACATGCAGTGAAAAATATGCTCTGCCATAAGAAAACATACGCCTTTAGGAAAATATAGTTATAGCAGCAGTATTAGTTTAAAACAATTAAAGGGGTCATATGATGCTTTTTTAAAGATCATTATTTGGTGTAACAGAAAAATCGCATCATATGACCCCTTTAAGGCAAGACACTACACACATCAGATATACTGTTTTTTTTTTCTTTGTTTATTTCACTCCCGGAATGGTGACAAGATAACTTCTAAAATACACTTTTGTTGCACTTTGACTGTTTGCGTCTGTAGATTTCAAACACAACAAGGCCACTTTCTCAAAACGAGATTTTTGATATTTTGTCTGATTTTATACACTATTTTACTCCTAAAAAAAATTGTGTACATTGAAAATTGTCTGGCTGTTTGAAAGTATTTTCATACATCAACAAAATGAAACAAGAACTTTTTTTTTTGTTTAAAGTATTTTCATATATCAACAAAATGAAACAAGAAATTTTTTTTGAACCAGGTGCAATTCTATAATTAAATTTTGAACCTGGCTTTATCCAATGTTCTGATTTTTGTCCTAGAAATTAATGCAAATTAGTGCATATTTAATTATATAATGCATCATTTGCATATTTAAATATAACATTTCAGAAAATGTCTAATTAAAAAAATCAACTGGGAAGTATGGTATTATTATTATTATTATTATTTACCCTAATCACCTGGGATTGTCTTGCCTCAATGGATTAATATGATTCATATGACTTTCCTAGTTTTGAAATTTCAGAAATTTGCCTTTTTCAGTATATTCAATATTCTGTCTATAAGCATGTAAGTGTGTGTGTGTGTGTAATTTAATTATCATTTGATTTCTAAACATTTGTTGTATTTGATATTTTTGTGTTCTGCTGCTCTCATTCTAAGAAGTCTATAGAAATCACACGACCAGAACAAAGCAGGTTAATGTCCCATTTGTCACAGCCAGTGGCTGTTGTGCCCTTGACAGCCTCCAGAGGGCACACTTCTGGATCATTGTTTGTTTTGTTCTGGACTTCAGTTCACATCACACCTTGCACTGATTATTATTTCATTACCTCCAGCTGTTGATCATTTACCCATTAGCTCATTGTGATATAAATACCATGCTCAACTAGTCTTTTGTTGCTGCAGTATTGCTTCTGTTTCTTTGTGTTTATGGATTCTTTGTTTGTGATATACCTCTTGACAGTGTTTTTGCTCTGTTTTTTATCTTTGTTTTGGGGCTAATAAACTGCATTTGGATCTTCTATGCTTTCCCGAGTTTTCCATGACAGACCGTGACACTAAGTTAGATGCATAAACTTATCTAATTATTTATCAGCTTCACAACAAACTTTACATTGCTTTTTAAAGTGCAGTGAAGCCAGTTTTAAAACTGTGAGACAGAAGCATTTTATTTCACCAGAAGCTTCAGTTATGACACTCTGATTAAACATTACAAAAATAAATAAACCTATGCTCAAATTAATTGTTCACAATAAAATCTGTAAACATGAATTTAGAAAACAGAAGTACATTTTCATTGTATGCATTAATTGTGCATTAACTAAATGTGTACCTTTGGCTGCAAGTTTTTATGTAGGATCTGTTGATCATGCAGGTGCTTTAATGCCATGCAGAGCTTCACAGCCCAATCCAGAACCTGTAAATAGAGAAAATGTGAAAAACAGAATTGATGTTATACGGCTTGTTCAATGAATCGCTGGCCGTCTCCGTGATCAGCCGTAAAACAGTGATTCCGTCCAAATTCCTTTTAAAATCTTAAATGATTCCCTTTGAGCTAAATTGACCTGTTTCCCTTACATTATGTAGTTTTTTATTTTTTGGGGCTATTGAGGAAGACAGTGACATAGTAAATTAACAAATCTTCCAGTAAATAATGGATTCTGAACTTTACAGATCATCTTATATTTCCTGATTACTGTCACAGCTACATCGTTCTCTCTCCTCTGAGTTTAATCATATTTCATTACCACACTCATCAAGAACTGCACTTATTCCCAGCACACACTCACTCTCACTCTCTCTCTCTCTCTCTGTGTGTGTGTATGTGGATTGCATGCTGGGGACGTTCTGGTTTATTCTTTAGTTTAAGAAAAACACCGATGTGATTCCTTCCTTGATAAGGGAAGCCATGGCGTCTCTCTCAAGTGAAGGAACGCCGGGGTTCTCTATCAGGAATGGCTGTAAAGTTTTCTCGGATCAAGCGGTTATGGTAGAAGACGTACTTCTAGCAATCGGCGAGTTTGTAGGGCACAAAAATATAGTATCGGCCTCCAGAATGAACAAGGCTGTGGTGGTGTTTCTTAAAGATGAGAAACTCGTAAACAGCCTTGTTGAAAAAGGAATTGTTGTTTCCGACACCCTGCTGCAAGTAATGCCTTTGAAGGCAGCCTGAAAGCATAAGCCCAGCCCGGACGTCCAGGAAACTTTTGCAGTGCTGTGCCGGGGGCCTGATGATCAAGAAGCCTGTGACCTGGCCGCATGATCCAGGGAGTATGTCCAGGGAGTATGAAGCCGAAACCCGGCTTATCGTACCGTCTGGACATATATCGACACACTCATCAAGAACTGCACTTATTCCCAGCACACACTCACTCTCACTCTCTCTCTCTCTCTCTGTGTGTGTGTATGTGGATTGCATGCTGGGGACGTTCTGGTTTATTCTTTAGTTTAAGAAAAACACCGATGTGATTCCTTCCTTGATAAGGGAAGCCATGGCGTCTCTCTCAGGTGAGGGAACGCCGGGGTTCTCCATCAGGAATGGATGTAAAGTTTTCTCGGATCAAGCGGTTACGGTAGAAGACGGGCTTCTAGCAATGGGTGAGTTTGTAGGGCACGAAAATATAGTATCGGCCTCCAGAATGAACAAGGCTGTAGTGGTGTTATATATTTAGAAATGGATCGTACTCACCCACCATGGTTCCCGCGTCGGAGCCCTGTCCGGAGAATCCTCTAGACCGGACCATCAGTAAGGTGGTCACTATGAAGCCATAGATCCAGTAAGAGACTGTTATGCAGGCAGTTCCCACGTACCGGCAGGGATTGTAGGTGGGGGGAGTGAATGTACAGCGCTCTCTCCCTCCTTCAATACCACGACTGAGGTGCCCTTGAGCAAGACACCGAACCCTCAACTGCTCACCGGGCGCCGCAGCATAAATGGCTGCCCACTGCTCCGTGTGAGTGTTCACTGCTGTGTGTGTGCACTTAGGACGGGTTAAACGCAGAGCACTATTTCCTAGTATGGGTAACCATACTTGGCCACATGTCACTTTCACTTTCACAAAATTCACAAATGGATCGTACTCACCCACCATGGTTCCCGCGTCGGAGCCCTGTCCGGAGAATCCTCTAGACCGGACCATCAGTAAGGTGGTCACTATGAAGCCATAGATCCAGTAAGAGACTGTTATGCAGGCAGTTCCCACCTAACCTCAGTCAGGTGGAGAGATGGTGGTTACAGGGGAATTAGGAAGGGGAAGATAAGGGCAGATGTTAGATACGAGGGAAATGAGTAGATACTCAAGTATCACTCTGATCCGGACGAAAGCGCTGACGCCTTGTCTGGATCACATCCCTTAGGTATTGCCTACCTCCTTTTGACCCGCGATTCTTCCTACCCCTACCCGCAGGTGGGGGAGGAGCGCGAGCCGCGACACTAGCCTTCTGAGCCCGTCTCTGATCCTCAAAACTGAGACGGGCTAGGACCCCTTGGTTGTTCGGGCTCAGACCTGGACTTTCC